>NC_091954.1:2480858-2575111 GCF_031021105.1 Erythrolamprus reginae | reverse complement strand
ACAGTTGGAGGGCTGGACTATAAAAAAACCCTATGAATAAATCCCTATGCACACTGCACATACCTTATTTAAAGTAAAAAAACAAAATGGGAACAAATACAATATTTAAAATAAAGAAGTAATAAGTCATTAAGTAATTAATAATTAAGTAATAAAGTAATTTATACTTCTTTATTAACAAGTAAATTTAAACTTAAATCAACAAACTCCATTTCTCCTTCTTTCCTTCCCTTCCCTTTACTGAAAGAGTAGTAGATCCTTGGAACAAACTTCAAGCAGACGTGGTAGATAAATCCACAGCAACTGAATTTAAGCATGCCTGGGATAAACATATATCCATCCTAAGATAAAATAAGAAAATAGTATAAGGGCAGACTAGATGGACCATGAGGTCTTTTTCTGCCGTCAGTCTTCTATGTTTCTATGTTTCCTCTCCACTTCTCTCTTCCCTCTTCCTTTTCTCTCGTTTGTTTCATTTTCCTCTCCCTCGTTCTTTCCCTCCATCATTCTCATTTTTCTCTTTCTCTCTCTGTCTTTCCATCTCTCCCTCTTCCTTTCTCTCTCCCTCTCTATCTCTCCCTCTTTCTCTTTCTTTCTCTCGCTTCTCTCTTTCTCTCACTCACTCTCTTTCTAACTCTCCCTCTTTGTATCTCTCACACTTTCTCTCCTTCCCCACCTCTCTATTTCTCCCTTTCTATCTCTCCTCTTCCTTTCTCTCTCTCCTCTTCCTTTCTCTCTTTCTCTTTCTTTCTCTCTCTTCTCTCTTTCTCTCACTCACTCTCTTTCTAACTCTCCCTCTTTGTATCTTTTACACTCTCTCCTTCCCCCCTCTCTGTTTCTCCCTTTCTCTCTCTCCCTTTCTATCTCTCCTCTTCATTTCTCTCTCCCTCTCTATTTCTCCCTCTTATTATATTGATCGGTAAAATCTCGTGTGCTGCTGCGGGCCGGTTAAAAGACCTCAGCGGTCCGCATCCGGCCCGCGGGCCGTAGTTTGGGGACCACTGGTTTACATGAAAAACCACTTGTTTTTGTGACTCTCTCCCTCCTGCCAAGTGAACGTCCTTGGGTCACAGCTTTAGGAGAAGGGGCAATTATATTCTCCCTCTTCAATACTGTCTAGGATGTTTAAACCTTCCTGATGTCCCTTAAATTATTTTATTTTTTATCTTTTTATTTATTCATTTGTCCAATACACAAGTACATAGGAAGAAAATAGACATGTGATAATATAAAAAGGGTGAAAGTGGGCTTAGAGGAGAGGATATATGACAGGAAGAAAATATATATGATAAGTGAAAGAAAGGAAAGACAATTGGACAGGGGACGAAAGGCACACCAGTGCACTTATGTACGCCCCTTATTGGCCTCTTAGGAATCTGGAGAGGTCAATCGTGGAGAGTCGAAGGGAGAAATGTTGGGGGTTAGGGGTTCACACAATTGAGTCCGGTAATGAGTTCCACGCTTCGATAACTCGATTGTTGAAATCATATTTTTTACAGTCAAGTTTGGCGCGGTTTGTATTAAGTTTGAATCTGTTGCGTGCTCTTGTGTTGTTGCGGTTGAAGCTGAAGTAGTCATTGACTGGTAGGACATTGCAGCATATGATCTTGTGGGCAATACTCAAATCATGTCTTAGATGCCGTAGTTCTAGGCTTTCTAGGCCTAGGATTGTAAGTCTATTTTCGTAGGATCTTCTGTTTCAAGTGGAGGAGTGAAGGGCTCTTCTGGTGAAATATCTTTGGACATTTCCAAGGGTGTTGATATCTGAGATGTGGTATGGGTTCCAGACAGATGAGCAGTAATCTTTAAACTAAATCACTAAAGCTTTTCCTTCTTCTCATTATTGGGAAGGAGTTCTTAGTCTCTGGCGATGTTGTTTGTATGGACATCTTTTCTACCTTTATTGGTATTTTTCAAGAAATGTATTGCAGAGTGACACTAAAGATAACATAATTCCGTTTTTATTTCCATTTCTTCCTGACTTGAAATGGATTTTGCAGGGCAGGGGGAAGTGTCATGAGCTAAACAATTGATTTTAAATTACTGAAGACTGGAGAGAGAAAAAATCTCAAGAGAGAATCACAGCCAATTGTTCAAAGTATAGAACACTTTATTAGGGCAAACTGGTTTCGCTTTTGGCTGATGGACGTGGGAACACACAGGGAAGTTTGCTATGAATACTTTGCAAAAAGAAGAGAATTTGTGGACAAATGAAAAAGTGCTGAAAGGAAGAACGAAGGAAATTCTGGGAAAAGGGAGAACTGACGAAGAGATGAAAACATATGACTTTTCGGTAAGTCCTGTCAACTACACATTTGCAATGCTAGAAGAAACGTAAGAAGATAATTTGGGTTTCTTATGGTTTTGGGGTTTTAATTATAGTTATTGTTTGACTTCTTTTTATTATTGTATCATTGTATTGTTTTCTATTGTTGCAAGATGCAGATGTAATGCACTCATAGCATTTCAATACTTAAGCATAATTTCGTCCACAGTTTGGCAGAGTCTCTCGCCGTGGCCTGGAATAAGGCTGCAATGGAGGCTCTTGACCGGATTGCGCCGTTGCGACCACTCTGTGGCACTAGACCCCAGAGAGCTCCTTGGTTTACCGAGGAGCTCCGGGAGTTGAAACGCCAGAAGAGATGTCTAGAGAAGCGATGGAGGAAGAATAAGTCCGGATCCAACTGAAAACTTGTAAGAGCTCATATTAAGACTTCACTGCCTGACTCTGTGGTTTCTTCCCCAAACCCCCAAATCTTCAACCTTAGATTGTCTACAGTCAACCTCTCCCCTTTTCAAAGAGGTCTATATGGGGCGTGCATAAGTGCACCATTGTGCCTACTGTTCCTGTCCTACTGTCCTACTCTTTTATCATTACTTTCTATGTTATATTTATATAAACTCCTATCCTATACTAGATAGATAGATAGATAGATAGATAGATAGATAGATAGATAGATAGATAGATGATAGATAGATAGATAGATAGATAGATAGATAGATAGATGATAGATAGATAGATAGATGATAGATAGATAGATAGATAGTAGATAGATAGATAGATAGATAGATAGATGATAGATAGATAGATAGATAGATAGATAGATGATAGACAGACAGACAGACAGACAGACAGACAGACAGACAGACAGATAGATAGTAGATAGACAGATAGACAGATAGATTGATAGATAGTAGATAGGTGGATGGGTGGGTGAGTGGGTGGATAGATGGATAGATAGATAGATAGATAGATAGATAGATAGATAGATAGATAGATGATGGATGGATGGATGGATGGATGGATAGATAGATAGATATGGATAGATAGATATTGCACATAGATAGAGAGAGAGAGAGAGAGAGAGAGAGAGAGAGAGAGAGAGAGAGAGAGATGATAGACAGATGATAGATAGGTAGATAGGTAGGTAGGTAGATGGATGGATGGATGGATGGATAGATATAGATAGATATTGCACATAGATAGATAGATAGAGAGAGTTGATAGACAGATGATAGATAGGTAGGTAGGTAGATAGATAGATAGAGAGAGAGAGAGAGATGATAGACAGACGATAGGTAGGTAGGTAGATAGATAGATAGAGAGAGATATGATACAGATGATAGATAGGTAGGTAGGTAGATAGGTAGATAGATAGATAGATAGATGATAGATAGATAGGAAGATAGATAGATAGATAGATAGTTAGATAGATAGATAGATAAGCCAACTAACCATCACTGAACACAATCAAAGCTGACCTCAGTCAGAGCATAGACAAACTCAAAAAAGTAGTGCAAGATCAGAAGAGATGGAAAGACCGTTCCCATACAATGACCAAGGGTCGAACTTGACTGACCAGATAAAATATCATCAGAGGGGATTTTTTAAAGTGATTATGGTTTGTGGGATCTAGGGTGCATTTCTGTTGTAAGGTATTTGTCGCCGCACAAAACGATTAACCTGAACGGAATTCTGTAGGAAATATCTGCATACCTCTATCTTAGAACTTGCTCTGGTGGGTTTGGAACTCTTCCCTTCCTGGAATGAATGGGTGAAGCATGCCAACATATTTCCAGAACAAGCCCCCTGCTGGTTAAAACCAAGAAAAGCAACTTTATCTGGAATAGCTAATTCACTGACACTTTAATTTAGGGTGTGCCTATAAGTAGAGAGTTTTTTTTTCAAAACTTCACATACTTTGCAACACAAGACGTTTAAAACTTAAAACCTGTGCTAGAGATTTTTTTTAATTTTTTTAGCTGTTAAAAAAATCATATCTTGCTCTGTTTTCTCTTCTTCTGTTTCTTGGAAGTTTATTATTATTTTTATTATTATTATTTTTATTATTATTAATAATAATAATAATAATAAAGTCACTTTTTATTGTTTTTATGTTTAATTTTCAGATTTTGGCTAGATCCTTTATTCTCAAATTCATGTCCATTGTTCGGACCGCAGCCTTAGCCTGATTTTCAAATTACAGGCATGGAATACAATCATAGTTCCCTCTAAGCTGAGCAGTGAGCAATCGCTCACTTAAAAACCATCATCAACTCAGAGTTTTCCAAACCTGCCCAGAAGCCGAGAGGGAAAGAGGGAGAGGGAAGGAGAGAGAGAGGAAGAGAGGAAGAGAGAGAAACAGATAGAAAAAAGAGAGGAAGGACAAGAGAAAGAAAAAGAATGGGAGTAAGGAAGAGAGAAAGAAAATCAAAATCTAGTTTGAAACTAGCTCAACTATTGAAGTGGCATTTTGATATTGATAGAGTTGCCCTGTTATGAGCTCACTGTTATAGACACACAGGACAGTATTTTATTTTGAAATTCTCTGAAGCAAAACAGGGTGGGTTTTTTATTTGTTTGTTTGTTTGTTTGTTTGTTTGTTTGTTTGTTCGTTTGTTCGTTCGTTCGTTTATTTATTTATTTATTATTTCTGTGCCGCCCAGTCCCAAAGGGACTGCCACTCAGACAGTATACTTTTCCGCCCACCCCCAAAAAAATTAGAGGGAACACTGAATACAATGTTGGGAAACCTGAATTAATGCGCCTGGAGTTTTTTGTGTCAGATGCAGATAATGTTCTACTTGTTTTCTTTCATACTCTAGTAGTATTTGCACCCTGGCCTCGATCCCTTTTGGAAGAAATATTTGGAGAAGAAAATCGCGCAGGAGAACTCTTACAAAAGCCCTCCCATATTAATAGTTCTAGCTAATATTTTTCTCCTGAGCCAGTTTGTACTTATTTTTCCCTCCCAGTGTTTTAATTTTCAGTCTTGATTCTAAGCGTCCTGTAGATGCTTTGCCAATAATTTATAATTGGCAAGAACGAACCGAAAAGAATGCCCCATGAATTAGCTTGCAAATTACTTTGACCTGCATTGCATCACCAAACTTCAAGCCTGGGGTTTTTGTTCTCTTTTTAAACTATCGGTAGTTTTATGTAAACATAGAAACATAGAAACATAGAAGACTGACGGCAAAAAAAGACCTCATGGTCCATCTAGTCTGCCCTTATACTATTTCCTGTATTTTATCTTACAATGGATATATGTTTATCCCAGGCATGTTTCAATTCAGTTACTGTAGATTTACCAACCACGTCTGCTGGAAGTTTGTTCCAAGGATCTACTACCCTTTCAGTAAAATAATATTTTCTCATGTTGCTTTTGAGCTTTCCCCCAACTAACTTCAGATTGTGTCCCCTTGTTCTTGTGTTCACTTTCCTATTAAAAACACTTCCCTCCTGAACCTTATTTAACCCTTTAACATATTTAAATGTTTCAATCCTGTCCCCCCCCCTTTTCCTTCTGTCTTCCAGACTATACAGATTGAGTTCATGAAGTCTTTCCTGATACGTTTTATGCTTAAGACCTTCCACCATTCTTGTAGCCCGTCTTTGGACCCGTTCAATTTTGTCAATATCTTTTTGTAGGTGAGGTCTCCAGAACTAAGCACAGTATTATTCCAAACGTGGTCTCACCAGCGCTCTATATAAGGGGATCACAATCTCCCTCTTGCTGCTTGTTACATCTCTAGCTATGCAGCCAAGCATCCTACTTGCTTTTCCTACCGCCCGACCACACTGCTCACCCATTTTGAGACTGTCAGAAATCACGACCCCTAAATCCTTCTCTTCTGAAGTTTTTGCTAACACAGAACTGCCAATGCAATACTCAGATTGAGGATTCCTTTTCCCCAAGGGCATTATTTTACATTTGGAAACATTTATTGTTATTAATTTATTGACTAAAAATTATATTCCATCACCTGACAATTGTATTAATGTTCAATGCAAAATAATCCACAGATAAAATAGGAGAAAATGACTTTAAAAAAAAAAAAAGTAAAATAGAAAAACACAAACTCAAGGGATACCACAAAAAACTAATGTAAGGAGCAACCTAGTGGTGAACTTCCTTGTATGTTGAGAATGAATTCTATGAACTCAGCATCAGTCCCCTGCTTAGCATTTAGTATTGCTGCGTGGTCCTGCTTTCTACGCGGAAAAGGTAGCGTTTAAAATATCAGCTTTTAAAGTTTCTGTGGAGTTTTGCGTGCAAGCTTTTGACTTTATGCCTCCTTAGTTAAATGTTTTCAGTCGGAATGTTTATGTATCTGCACGGAGGCATTATTTAAAAGAAAAAGAACGTGTATAATGTATATTAGAAACATTATATGTTATATAAATCCAATGAATAAAATAAATAAATATTTTGTACACATTGCTAAATCAAACCACGGACCATAAGCAATTAGAAGCACTTCTTGCAAAAAATAAAAAGACTGGCAGATAAAATAGACCAAATGCCAGAGGAGGCATCTAGGATGTTTAGCCTTCCCATAAAATTTAGCCTTCTTTACACATTAACTCCGGAACCGCCTGCTACCGCACGAATCCCAGCGACCGATAAGGTCCCACAGAGTTGGCCTTCTCCGGGTCCCGTCGACTAAACAATGTCGTTTGGCGGGCCCCAGGGGAAGAGCCTTCTCTGTGGCGGCCCTGGCCCTCTGGAAGAAACTCCCCCCAGAGATTAGAACTGTCCCCACCCTCCCTGTATTTCGTAAACTACTCAAGACTCACTTATACCACCAGGCATGGGGGAGTTGAGATATTCCTTCCCCCTAGGCCATTACAAGTTATGCATGGTATGTTTGTGTGTATGTTTGGTTTTTACAATAAGGGTTTTTAGTTGTTTTTTATTATTGGATTGTTACATGTTGTTTTATCATTGTTGTTAGCCGCCCCGAGTCTACGGAGAGGGGCGGCATACAAATCCAATAAATTATTATAAATTATCCTGTAAGATAAAATACAGGAAATAGTATAATGGCAGACTAGATGGACCATGAGGTCTTTTTCTGCCGTCAGTCTTCTATGTTTCTATTATTATTATTATTATTATTATTATTATTATTATTATTATTATTATTATTATTATTAGATTCAGCCTCTGTAAACTGGAAGCATTCACTGGTAAACTAGGGAATATAAAAGATTTTATCTCTCTCTCTGTCTCTTGGGTTTTCAAATATTTGCGACTAGCTCTGGTTCTATGTATACCACTCTGTTGCTTTCAAAAGCTGACAATTAAGCGATAGTAGTCCTCAAGCTATTTCGACCAATTGCACATGACAACAGCCCTAACAATTGGCTGTCTAGATTCTCCTTAAACGTCTTAGATAAATGTGACGCTACATCTGATGAGGCATTAAGATTGTTTACCCAACGTTAAGCTGAAAGTCAACTTCCTTGCCGTAAATAACACTAGGCAGCCATTTCTTGTACGGCAACATTTAGGGTTCGTTTATTTATTCTGTTGTTTTCAATAATTTATTTATTTATTTATTGGATTTGTATGCCGCCCCTCTCCGTAGACTCGGGGCGGCTAACAACAATAGTAGAAAACATCACGTAAATCCAATACTAAAAACTAATACTAAAACAATTAAAAAACCCTTATTTGTAAAACTAAGCATACATACAAACAAACAAACATAACCATGCAGAAATTGTAAAGGCCTAAGGGGGAAAGAATATCTCAGTTCCCCCATGCCTGACGGCAGAGGTGGGTTTTAAGGAGCTTACGAAAGGCAAGGAGGGTGGGGGCAATTCTAATCTCTGGGGGGAGTTGGTTCCAGAGGGGCGGGACCGCCACAAAGAAGGCTCTTCCCCTGGGGCCCGCCAAACGACATTGTTTTGTTGACGGGACCCGGAGAAGGCCCACTCTGTGGGACCTAACCGGTCGCTGAGATTCGTGCGGCAGAAGGCGGTCCCTGAGATAATCTGGTCCAGTGCCATGAAGGGCTTTATAGGTGATGACCAACACTTTGAATTGTGACCGGAAATTGATCGGCAACCAATGCAGATAATAATAATGTATTAAAAACATTTTTTTCCCCCCATGCCGTAGCATGCTGGGTGTTCATTTTTAAAAATTCTCAAGTCAGTTAATATCTTACCTAAGGTTTATTGCTAAATTGGACATATATGACGGTGCTAATGCCAGATTCACATTATACTGTGATTCATGAAATCTAGGGTTTCATTAGCATGTTACTGCAATTGTTATTTTTCAACGCTTGAACCACAAGTGATGGCTTGGATTTTTTTCCCTGTTTTAGCTGCCTTTGATCCTTTCATAAGCATCTATTCCAAGGGTTTAAATGCAGAGAAAGCCTCCTTTTGTTTAATAGCTAATTTGGAGGTTTGTAAATTATGAAAGCCATGCCACTAATTATAATTTAGCTGATTCTACAAAATGAATTATTCTATTGCTCTTTGGATCCTCCATTAATAAAGGCAACATAATCAAGACATTTATGAGTAAAACTGCAATTTATGATTATTTAACAAGAAATCCTATTGAATTCAGAGGCATTTACTTCTGGGGCAAGAGAGATAAGGACCGCCATGGATGCCTCTTAGTCAGTTGCTAGTAAAACGAGAATCATTCTCTAAAGCCCCTAATAATTTCTAGTAATGGACTTCTATAAGTAAATTTGCAGATGTGTTGTTTTATAATCTATCACCCCAAATCAATGGCGTTATCTACTCATGTATTTAGCCTTACATACATCTGTGCGACAGCTGAAGAGTTTTCGCCAACCCTGGAGTGCTACATAGACAGACAATAAACAGTGATTTTGACATAATGGGATTTAACCCAAAAGTGTTCGACATGAAAAAGGGTGATAGAAAATGCTAATATTGACAATAATGTGCTTCAGTGTATCTTTACTTATTAGTTAACAATTAAATCATAAATAATGCCATATGCCATAATCATAGTTCCCTCTAAGCTGAGCAGTGAGCAATTGCTCACTTAAAAATCATCATCAACTCAGAGTTTTCCAAACCTGCCCAGAAGCCGAGAGGGAAAGAGGGAGAGGGAAGGAGAGAGAGAGGAAGAGAGGAAGAGAAACAGATAGAAAAAAGAGAGGAAGGAAAAGAGAAAGAAAAAGAATGGGAGTAAGGAAGAGAGAAAGAAAATCAAAATCTAGTTTGAAACTAGCTCAACTATTTAAGTGGCATTTTGATATTGATAGAGTTGCCCTGTTATGAGCTCACTGTTATAGACACACAGTACAGTATTTTATTTTGAAATTCTCTGAGGCAAAACAGGGTGAGTTGTTTGTTTGTTTATTTATTTATTTACTTACTTACTTACTTACTTATTATTTCTGTGCCGCCCAGTCCCGAAGGGACTGTCGCTCAGACACTATACTTTTCCGCCCACCCCCCAAAAAAATTAGAGGGAACACTGGCCATAATCAGTCTGTTACTTTTAGAAATAGTCGTATTATTATTTTTTTCATCTACTCAAACTATCATAGAAGGGGCGATATTTTGGTGCCTGGAAGGGCTACACTTAAACGTTTTCTTTAGTTGGGAGAGCATTAAAATGGCAAAACAATTTTCTGAAGTGGAAGCAAGTTCTCTTGTAGGAATGGATGTTTTCTTTGGGGAGAGCCAGGCCTGGGCTAAGAGGGGTTTGTTGCTCTTTTCTCTTAAGCCTACCACATTCATCAGCCACTACATTTCTTGTGTTTTCTTTCTCATATTTCCAAGAAGCGGTTTCATAATAATTTTCCGTAACTGCACACCTGAAATTCAACTTCAGCTTCAGCAATGTGATCGGGAAAGAGCTCCTGGGGCTATGAAAAGAGGAGAAGGGAGGGAAGGGGAAGGGGGGGAAGAGGAGAAGAGAGGAAAGAAGGAAAGGAAAGAGAGACAGAAAAGAAGGGGGGAAAGGAAAAGAAAGAAAAAGGGAGAGGAAAGGAAAAAAGAAAAGGAAAGAAGGACAGAAAAGAAGCAAAAGAAAGGAAAAAGGAGAGGAAAGGGGAGGAAAAAGGAAATGAAAGGAAAGAAGGAGAGGAAAGAAGGAAAGGGAAGGAGAAATGGAAGGAAAGGAAAGGAGGAAAGGAAAGGAAAGAAGGAGAGAAAAGAAGGAAAGGGAAGGAGAAATGGAAGGAAAGAAAAGGAGGAAAGGAAAGGAAAGAAGGAGAGAAAAGAAGGAAAGGGAAGGAGAAATGGAAGGAAAGGAGGAAAGGAAAGGAAAGAATGAAAGAAAAGAAGGAAAGGGAAGGAGAAATGGAAGGAAAGGAGGAAAGGAAAGGAAAGAAGGAAAGGAAAGAAGGGGAGAAAAGGGGGAAAGGGAAGGAGAAATGGAAGGAAAGGAGGAAAGGAAAGGAAAGAAGGAGAGAAAAGAAGGAAAGGGAAGGAGAAATGGAAGGAAAGGAAAGGAAAGAATGAAAGAAAAGAAGGAAAGGGAAGGAGAAATGGAAGGAAAGGAGGAAAGGAGGAAAGGAAAGCAAAGAAGGAAAGGAAAGAAGGAGAGAAAAGGAGGAAAGGGATAAGAAATGGAAGGAAAGGAGGAAAGAAAAGGAGGAAAGGAAAGAAGGACAGAAAAGAAGGGAAAGAAAGAAAAAAGGAAAGGATAGGACAGGACAGGAAAGGAAAGAAGGACAGAAAAGAAGGGAAGGGAAGGAGAGTGGAAAGGAAAGGAAAGGAAAAGAAAGGAATGTGAAAGGAAAGGAAAAACTTGCATAGATTGCCCACCTCTAATTTAAGACAAGAGAAATACCATTTCGGGGTGGGGTGGAGAGAAATTTCTTTCTTGCATCAAAAACATCCCCTAACACTTTCCTATGAATCACATACAGGTTTCATTCTAGCTTAGTAATGTCTGAAAGAAGATGCTACGGAAAGGAGCACTTTGTCTAGTTTTAAAGCAAATTTGTCTCTCCCCTCTACAGGGAAGTTCATCACAGGGTTTTGGGGATCATGAAATGAGCTGCATCGGGTTCTAGGAAGGAGCAAAGGTTGAATGCTACAGATAAACATAGAAATAAACAGATTTCCAAGTACAGTAGTCACGTGGATATTATTGTGCCTACTCCTGTGCTTTTAATAGCAATATAATCTGCAAAAAAAACAACCATAAGAGTTCCATTTTCTACTACATATTAAACCATTAAAAGCCAAAGTATAGGATATACAATTCAAAAGTGTATAACTCCATTGAATCAGAGGTAGCCATGCAAAATCTTTTAGAAGGAAGAATAGCAACCAAACGCCTTCATTTCTGCAGCCTAGAGAAATCCAGCCCAAATATTTTCATTCTTAAAGTGGAGAAATTGCAGACTTTTCCTCCTTCCTAACAGTTCACAAGAATACATCAAGACCGAATTAAAGCACCATTAAAAAAAAAACTTTCATGCTCCACAAAATCAGCTACCTGTGAGGCTAACCCTAACCTCCATCGTTCAGCCCTTGTTCTTGCTTAAGGTATCCTTATACTTTTTCAAAATTGTCAAACATTTAGACGCTCAGAGAAAGACAGGTGGGGATAGAGCTTAAGAATCATACAAATAGTTTGCAGTGAAACAAGATAGAAATATAGAAAGATAGAAGATTGACGGCAGAAAAAGACCTCCTGGTCCATCTAGTCTGCCCTTCTACTATTTCCTGTATTTGATCTTAGGATGGATCTATGTTTATCCCAGGCATGTTTAAATTCAGTGACTGTGGATTTACCAACCACGTCTGCTGGAAGTTTGTTCCAAGCATGTACTACTCTTTCACTCAAATAATATTTTCTCACATTGCTTCTGTTCTTTCCCCCAACTGACCTCAGATTGTGTCCCCTTGTTCTTGTGTTCACTTTCCTATTAAAAACACTTCCCTCCTGGACCTTATTTAACCCTTTAACATATTTAAATGTTTCGATCATGTCCCCCCCTTTCCCTTCTGTCCTCCAGACTATATAGATGGAGTTCATGAAGTCTTTCCTGATACGTTTTATGCTTAAGACCTTCCACCATTCTTGTAGCCCATCTTTGGACCCGTTCAGTTTAATCAATTTCTTTTTTTAGGTGAGGTCTCCAAAACTGGACACAGTCTTCCAAATGGGGTCTCACCAGCGCTCTATACAGCGGGATCACCATCTCCCTCTTCCTGCTTGTGATACCTCTAGCTATGCAGCCAAGCCTTCTACTCACTTTCCCTACCGCTTGACCGCACTGTTCACCCATTTGGCGACTGTCTGAAATCACGACCCCTAAATCCTTCTCTTCTGAAGTTTTTGCTAACACAGAACTGCCAATGCAATACTCAGACTGAGGATTCCTTTTCCCCAAGTGCATTATTTTACATTTGGAAACATTAAACTGCAGTTTCCATTGCTGTATGTCCTTCTACTTTTCAAAATTGTCAAACAAACCAGCATTTAGAAGCTCAGAGAAAGACAGGTGGAGATAGAGCTTAAGAATGATATAAATAGCTGCAGTGAAACAAGGGGAAATACATATACGGTTGAGAAAGTCATTCACTCAGAAAAAAATTTATAAAGATATTGAAAATCTACACACAGCCTCTATAAAATCAGTGTTTCCCCACTGTTTAAATCCCTGCAATGTCTTTCTTGCTATTTCTAATCTGTAGGGCTGAAATTTCTTGGGAAGATCTGTTTGGGTCATATTGCCTGCGGAACAATAAAACCTGCCTTCTTTTGCTCTAATAGTAATTTACCACCTAGTTTGACAAACAATTAAGGTGTGAGGAATTTTTATCCTATTAATCACCAGGAGGTGCCCTTTTCAGAAAACCGTTTCTTCCTCCAAGTATCCTGACGCATCATTTGATAACATGCGCATTCAACTGCATTTTTGGTATCATCAGAAAATTCCCCCGTCTGTCTCAAGATAAAATACTATGACACACAAAAAGAGGTCTGGATACTCTTAACTTCTTTCTAGAAGGAAACTTCCAATGTGGAAGGTAAACATGGTTTGCAGCAGCGGTCCCCAAACTACGGCCCGCGGGCCGGATGCGGCCCGCTGAGGTCTTTTAACCGGCCCGCAGCAGCACACGAGATTTTACCGATCGATATAATAAGAGGGAGAAATAGAGAGGGAGAGAGAAATGAAGAGGAGAGATAGAAAGGGAGAGAGAGAAAGGGAGAGATAGAAAGGGAGAGAGAGAAAGGGAGAAATAGAGAGGGGGGAAGGAGAGAAAGTGTGAGAGATACAAAGAGGGAGAGTTAGAAAGAGAGTGAGTGAGAGAAAGAGAGAAGAGAGAGAAAGAAAGAGATAGAGGGAGAGATAGAGAGGGAGAGAGAAAGGAAGAGGGAGAGATGGAAAGAGAGAGAGAGAAAGAGAAAAATGAGAAAATGATGGAGGGAAAGAACGAGGGAGAGGAAAATGAAACAAATGAGAGAAAAGGAAGAGGGAAGAGAGAAGTGGAGAGGAAGGAGGGAGGGAAGGAAAGAAGGAAAAATGGAGTTTGTTGATTTAAGTTTAAATTTACTTGTTAATAAAGAAGTATAAATTACTTTATTACTTAATTATTAATTACTTAATTACTTATTACTTCTTTATGTTAAATATTGTATTTGTTCCCATTTTGTTTTTTACTTTAAATAAGGAATGTGCAGTGTGCATAGGGATTTATTCATAGGTTTTTTTTATAGTCCGGCCCTCCAACTGTCTGAGGGACAGTGAACTAGCCCCCTGTGTAAAACGTTTGGGGACCCCGGGTTTGCAGGAACTGAATGTAAACATGCCTGGGATAAACCTAGATCCATCCTGAGATCAAATACAGGAAATAGTAAAAGGGCAGACTAGATGGACCAGGAGGTCTTTTTCTGCTGTCAATCTTTTATACTTCTATGTTTGCTATTAATATTCCTATGTCAGTGCCTCCAGTTATACTAATTTGACTGTAGCCGAGACATTTTCCATAGATATCTCATTCATGCATTTATTTAACCCTTCTTTTATTTCTCACCCACTGTTTCAAAAATAAGTTGAGAAAGAAATTGTCAAGTATTGAGCAGAGAGAATAAAATGGCCAGGGGTCCTTGGAGCACTGGTCACCAAAGCATTTATATTGTATCTAGACAATATAAGAATGGGATTAAAAGAAGCATTTGAGCTAATTTTGCATTTTTTTCCTCCTTTGAAAAAAGGAAGGAGGGGAGGGGAATTAAAAGTACTACATGAGCAAAACCAAATAGTAGCTGTTTTAAATGACATGGGACAATGTTGGAAATTTCTCCTTTAACATACCCTATTATACTACTTGAAGTAGTAGTAGTAGTCATTGTCATGGTAGTAGTATAATATTAATATTCAATTTAAATTGATGTGCCATTTATTTATTTTTATTTATTTATTTTGTCCAATACACAATGATGGTTTTAGTGGGTATATATCAATATACACATAGTAAAATACATGATGAAGGTTATAGAGGAGATACTCATAGTAAAATATATCTAAGAAATAATAGAAAAGAAGATATAGGAATAGAATATATAGAATTTAAACCATTGAATCTAACCATCTACTTATTGAAGGAGTTCACATTAAAGCATACCAGATTCTGGGCTTCAAAACATCTAGCAAACAGCAAACTATCACTTCTCTGGCTCATCACATGACTTTTAAATCCAGAAAGTATATAAAAACAAGATTACAGGGAAGTTGGAGGGAGACATGAAGAGTAATAATTCAAAATGTCACATTGTTTATGAGATTCAAGACCCTGAATGTAAAACTTAGTACTGACACATCACTCAACATTATTATTTATATAACTCTATTTTACTGTTTGAGAATTAGGAACAGGAAAAAAAAGAGAGAAAATTAAGAAATACCCAAACATAAATTTTCAGGCAAGGTGGGAAAAATATTTTTAAATGTTTTTCTATAATAATTCCCTTCGTTCTTTATATATAATGTATGCAGGGTATGAAATATCTATTGGCCCCATTCTTAATATTTATCAAGATAGAAATCTATTTACAGTACTTGCTTTTAATTTCTGCTGGAAGTTTGTTCCAAGCATCTACTCCTCTTTCACTCAAATAATATTTTGTATGCAAATATATATAATGTATGCAGGGTATGAAATAATTATTGGCCCCAATCTTAATATTTATCAAGATGGAAATCTATTTACTTGTTTTTAATTTCTGCTGGACGTTTGTTCCAAGCATCTACTCCTCTTTCACTCAAATAATATTTTCTCATGTTGCTTCTGTTCTTTCCACCAACTGACCTCAGGTTGTGTCCCCTTGTTCTTGTGTTCCAAGCATCTACTCCTCTTTCACTCAAATAATATTTTGTATGCAAATATATATAATGTATGCAGGGTATGAAATAATTATTGGCCCCAATCTTAATTTTTATCAAGATGGAAATCTATTTACTTGTTTTTAATTCCCAACAATACAGTTTCAAGAATTCTGCTTTCCATCATGACAAATCGAGCCATTTCTTTTATTGATTTCGGAGATGGAGGAAATACACACACCACAACATATGTATGGTGTGTATGCATTCACCAAACCAACTTTATAATGATCAAGACTATGTAAAGACTAGCGTCTTCCTGGTTTCATTTCACAAACTTCCGCTATTGATTCGAGGATCCCTAAGAAATACGGGCTTAGATGGCCCAATGTGGCATATTTCCCTCATTTCAGGGATGGGTTATTAGGCAATGGGCAGAAAAGTTAAGGCTTAACTGAGAATCCTGATTCTGGATAGCTGCCTTGGGCTTATAAGCAACAATTTGTGGCATTTATTTTTTTACATTTCCGCATGCCTGGTGTTGGGTTGCTGCAGTTTATCTGGAAATTTCTTGCTATTCCAGTGAACTGCCATTGAGTCAACGTTTACCTGGACTTAAGTGTTGTACCTTAATGATTCTTGACAAATGTCTCTTTTCTTTTATGTACGCTGAAAGCATCTGCACCAAAGACAAATTCCTTGTGTGTCCAATCACACTTGGCCAATAAAGAATTCTATTCTATTCTATTCCCTATTCTATTCTATTCTATTCTAATGTCTCATTTTCTTTTATGTACACTGAGAGCATCTGCACCAAAGACAAATTCCTTGTGTGTCCAATCACACTTGGCCAATAAAGAATTCTATTCTATTCTATTCCCTATTCTATTCTATTCTAATGTCTCATTTTCTTTTATGTACACTGAGAGCATCTGCACCAAAGACAAATTCCTTGTGTGTCCAATCACACTTGGCCAATACATTCTATTCTATTCTACTCTAATCCACTCCACATTTTATTCTTATTCTGTTCTTATTCTATTCTATTCATTTAAAGGCAAGCTAGCATCTTTCTAGAGATATGCCATGAAATATTACAGTACAGATCCATGCAAGATTACCCGACACAGATAAATACCTACCCTTTGATTTATTGATTGATTGATTGATTGATTGATTGATTGATTGATAGATATGCTGCCCCTTTCTAAGGACTTGGGGCAGCTCACAACATATCAAAAGAATGTATTATTATTATTATTATTATTATTATTATTATTATTATTATTATTATTATTATTATTGGTAATTAGATTTCTATGCCGCCCTTCTCAGATGACTCAGGATCATTAGACTTGTATGCCGCCCTTCTCCAGTATACATATCTAAAGATCCAATTAATATAGCTGAAATGTCTTAAAAACCCTAATAACATTTGAGATCACTTGTTCCCATTCACACAGCAAAACATGCCTATACTCGCAAGCCAGGGGGGGGCAAGAGTTTAATGGAGTATTTAGATTCTTTCGGAAGGGGGCAGTGCAAATCTCTGGGGGGAGCTGGTTCCAGAGGGCTGGGCCCCCCACAGAAAAGGCTCTTCCCCTAGGCCCTGCCAAGCGACATTGTCTAGTTGATGGGACCTGGAGAAGGCCGACTCTGTGACACCTAACCAGTCGCTGGCACTCATGGGGCAGAAGGCTCAGTTATAGCAGAGAATTCTCCCATTGCACCAAACGTGGTCTTTGCTCCACGATGATGCTAAGGTGTCTCTCTGAGAAAAAAATCCTGGAAACACGATAAATTACTTGCTCTGTGTTCAGTTCTGGAGACCTCACCTACAAAAAGAGATTGATCGGATTGAACGGGTCCAAAGACCGGCTACAAAAATGGTGGGAGGTTTTAAGCATCAAACTTATCAGGAAAGACTTCATGAACTCAATCTGTCTAGTCTGGAGGACAGAAGGAAAAGGGGGGGCACGATAGAAACATTAAAATATGTTAAAGGGTTAAATAAGATTTAAGAGGGAAGTGTTTTTAATCGGAAAGAATAAGGGGCCACAATCTGAGGTTAGTTGGGGGAAAGATTAGAAATAACGTGAGAAAATATTATTTGACTGAAAGAGTCGTAGATGCTTGGAACAAACTTCCAGCAGAAATGGTTGGTAAATCCACAGTCACTGAATTTAAACATGCCTGGGACAACATCGATCCATCCTAAGATAAAATACAGGAAATAGTATAAGGGCAGACTAGATGGACCATGAGGTCTTTTTCTGCCGTCAATCTTCTATGTTTCTATGCTCCCCCCCCCCTCCCAGTCTCTCCACTACCCAGGGTACTTTTTCCCTTCACCTTTTCTGCAGTAACCCAGGAAAACGTTGGAGCAATGAATGGCATCTCCTTTTTAACCAGAAGCCTAGTTTTGAGGTCTGAGCCCCCAGCCTACAGTTTCTCTCTCAACTTCTGGACCCACTGCTTCTCAAAGAGGCACCAGCGTTTACTGCTATTATCTCCATCCCCCCAAAATCAGTTAGTCAGTCTGAACCTAACGCTGTTCATAAGCTAATGACCATTTTAATATTGATAGCACACACTGGGATAATTTGGTGGGATAACATAGCCATATATTACAAAGAGCCAATCCTGTTGGGGGAGGCCCCCTGGTTAATTCCGCCTGTTATTTTCAGATGATTCGGGATTATTTCCACGGTAATTTTATCCCCCCCCACCAAACTATAAAAAGCCACCAAGGTTGGCAGTTTGGAAAACATCGATTAAAGAACAAAGAGCATTTTTTTTTTACATAAAGGCACCACTGTTTCTATACTTTCAATGCACCCTGCTTCAGTACGCCGAATTTATACTGCTCAAAATAAAATAATAATAATAAAGGAAACACTCAAATAACACATCCTAAATCTGAATGAATGAAATATTCCCATTGAATATTTCTTTTTCTTTTATGTACCCTGAGAGCATCTGCACCAAGACAAATTCCTTGTGTGCCCAATCACACTTGGCCAATAAAATTCTATTCTATTCTATTCTATTTGCACAACTATTCCATTTGCACAACAGCATGTGAAATGGATTTGTCCATCAGTGTTGCTTCCCAATTTGATTTCACAGAAGTTTGATTTACTTGGAGTTATGTTGTGTTGTTTAAGTGTTCCTTTTAATTTTTTTATTTATTTAGGGTACTATTATATAACTATCTTACTAAACAGCTGTTGAAGCAGCTTATGTGTCTGTCTGAATACAAATATCTTTATAAGGCTATTGTTATTATTTTTTTGGACATAGAGATTTATAATAGGGCGCCCTTGCAGCGGCTGATCATTCTATAATTCACTGCGGAAGGTACCCAAATCTCAGCTGATGCCTTCGGAAAAAGAGATCCTCGCAGATCCTTATAGGTTGTTCCTAAAGGATCATGAAGCTTTAAAATAAAAAAAATAAAAAAACAGCTTTGGAAAAGTCCCCGAAAAGCGCTAAATTTAAAGCTCAAAGAAATAGGCCGCCTGCGTTTTTGTCGGTTTGTAAATTAATGACAGCTCAGCATTTGCGAGAAACGGGTTATGGAGAGGTGACATTTCCTACTTTGCAAGAAACGTGGTTAATTGTGGGTCTGTCCAAAGAACCATTCTGGGCATCTCCCCCCCCCCCCCCCACCACCAACAACAACGCCCCCCCCCCCCTTTCTCTTCCAGACCATTGCGCAAAATAGACCAGAACACTACTCTGCTCTTTCCACCGGTGTGTGTGTTTTTTGTTTTTTATTTGGGGGTGGGGGTGGTACACCTGCCTGGCACAGGTGGGCACCCTCCCTTTCTCAGCACCCCTTCCTAAAAACACGTGGAAATTTAAAATTACCCCCGCGGTTTGCCTGGAGCAGTCCCGGGCATGTGGTTTTCAGCCGCTGGGAAGGTTTGGGGAAGCTGCGGAGAGAGGCAGGCCTGGCTAAATGTTGGAGGAGGAGGAGGAGACACCCCAGCGCAAAAGGCTTTTTTTTTTTTTTTGGTGTGGTCAATTAGGGGTTTTTTCCCCCCCTGCACCGGAGATCCTAGGAAACTTGCGAAGGAGAAAGAAACAACGCTCCGAGGTTCCAAGAGAGTCACAAAAAAGCAGCTACCAACTAGGCGCCCTTGCAAACCTCGATCAAACCGCTCAGCATTTGCAAGAAACGGGTTATGGATAGATGACACCTGTCACTTTAATTATGGGTCTGTCCAAAGAACCGTTCTGTGAACCACAAAGGCCTGGAGAGGCCGGCGCGCCACCCCAACGCTTTGTCCTCCTCGCCCCCCCCCCAAAAAAAAGCCCCCAGAGGAGGAAACGGCCCGCGGGAAATCACCAGGACGTATCCACTTTACGCGTTCGGGCATCCCTGCGCGCCTTTGGGTCCCCTCGCCGCCTTCCCTCGCCCGCCGTTCGCCTTCCAGGGTTGGCAAAGAGAGCCGAGAAATGGTAGACACCCCCCCTCCCAAAAAAACCCGGTCGCAAGCCTTACCGGTTGATGGAGGAGACGCTGGGCACGGTGTCGTTGTCGCAAATGCCCTCGGCCAGGAGCCGGTCGCGGATCTCCCAGGCGAACATGGTGGGGTTCTGCCTCTTGTACTCGGCGATCTTATCCACCACTTTCGGGGTCGCCACTTTGGGCTTGGAGCCGCCGATGACGCCGGGTTTGATGCTCCCGGTCTCGTAGTACCTGCGGGTCGGGGTTCGGGGGACGGGGAAGAGAGAAAAAAGGGGGTGCAGAGCCCGGCTACAGAGGCGCTTCCGACAGCCGCCGCTCGGTCCCCGCCGCAGGCCAGCCGGCACCCCGCCCGCGCTCCTGCCCGGGCCACGGTTCGAAAGCCCGGTTCGGCCCCCACCCCCGGCTTGGTTCTCGGCCACTCCAGCCTTGCCCGGGCCGGCCAAACCCCTTAGCTAGGTAGGGCGCAAAGCGGCTGGAGAGGGCCGCCTGGCTTTCGGGGCTGCGGGGGGCGGAAGACTCTTCTTCTCCAGCGCCCCCGTCCCCTCCCGGGCCGTGGCTCTCTCGGGCAGGGCTCCCCCACTCCCCATCCTAGCTGAGCTCTCCGGAGGCGGCGGAGGCGGGTGGGCGGGCGGCGCGCGGGCCCGGGGTCCTGCTGACCTGCGGCTGGAGAGAAAGCAGGGCCCGGCCTGGCTTAGCTGGGAGGCGGGGAGGGGATGCTTGCCGGCTGGTCTCAGCGCCAGCGGGGCGGCGCTCGGTTTGTCCCCGGGCTCGTCGGGTTTTTCCCCCTCTCTGCGAACCCACCGTAGGTCCCTGTGGTCGAAACAGGCCAGAACAAAAAAAGAAAGGCGGCAGGGAAGAGGAGCGGGCGATGTGTGAGATTGGGGGGGATGATGGAGGGGCTCGCCGGGCCCGGGCAGAGCGAGGGACCCCGAGGAGCAACCGAGTAGTAAGACCTCACCCGCCCCAACTCCGACCCGCCCGCCCTCCCTCTGGGCTCCTACCTGCCCAGGATTTTGCTGACGCAGCCGTGGCTGACCCGGAGCTGCCTGGAGATGTCGCAAGGCCGCACGCCCTGGTGCGCCAGCTCCACGATCCTTTGCCGCACCACGTCCGGTAGGGGCCTGCCGTTGACAAACACCCCCCCGAGCTGGTTGACACCCCCGTGCCCTGCTGGGGAGAGAGAACGGGGGAAAAGAAGAGCAGGCGAGGGAGAGAGGGAAGGAGGGGGAAAACAAAAAAAAAACCAGAGAAGAAGAAAAGAGAAAAGCATTAGTCGGGACGGTTCGCTTGAGCTGGAAGCCGGCTTTGCGGTGGGGGGCTGACTGTCAGCACTTCTGGGCCCGAGAGGAGCGGAAGGCAGCAAAGTCTCTTTTGACACTTGGCGCGGAGCCTTCTTTCCAAACTGGGGGGCCCTTCTTCTTCTCTTCGACCTTCCTGCCCCCCCTCCCCAGACCCCAGCAGTCGGGCGAGATCGAGGCTGCCAAGTGACCCCCACCAGCCGGTCGGAGGGAATCAACTCTCTAAAATTTACCCCCCAAAATTCCAAAGACTCATTCCCCCCGCTGGTGAAAATGTTTTTTTTAAATTTAATTTTAGGAAAGGCTTTCACACACACACACCCCGCTGCTGCTACTATTACTACTACTACCGCTGCTCTTAATGTTGCCCTTTTTACCTTCTCGTTTTCTCCAAAAATTCTCCAGATACTAAAACCAACGCTTTGATTTACGTTTGATTTTAAGTCTTTTTTTTACCTCTAAAAAAATAATTATAGTCTCTTCCAGACCAACTCACTCAACCTCTTTCGGATTATTTAGCCTTAAAAAAAATCTAGCGGTGGAAAAGCAAGAATTTAGAGAAGGCGGCGGTGGTGGTGGTTGTTTTTAATCCGATTTTGACTTCTTGGCCAGCCCGGAAGAAGCGGAGTCCCTCCTCCTCCTCCTCCGCTTTTGATTATCCAACCCAGTTAACCCCGCGACCTCCACCTCGGCTGATCTCCTCCGAAATGAAATCTACAACGCGGGGTGCCAAGGCGGTTGGGATCTCCGGAGACCAGAACGGGCTACGAGAAGGGGAGAGGGGCCGAGCAGGTGGATCCTGGAGAACACCCCCTCCAACCTTCGCGTAGATAAAGCCCACCTGAGCTCTCTTTCCTTCCGACGGGGGCAGCTTGGAAAGGTTGAAAAATGGCCTGTTTGCAATTTTTGCCAGCTTATTTCTGCCTCCCTCCCCCCCTCTCTCTTTCTCACTCTCTTTCTCTCTCTCTCTCTCTTCTTTCTCTCCCTCTCAATCTCTCTCTCTCTTCCTCATTTTATTTCTCTTTCTCTCCCTTTTCTTTCTCTTTCTCTCAATCTTTTTTCTTTCTCTCTCTCTATTTCTCTCACTTTCTCTTTCTTTCTCTTTCTCTTTCTCCCTTTCTCTCTCTCTTTCTTTCTCTCTCTCTCTCTTTATCTCTTTTTCTTTCTCTCTCTCTTTTTCTCTATTTCTCCCCCTCTCTCGTTATCTCTCCCTTTCTCTTTCTCTCTTTCTCCTTCTTTCTCCTTCTGTCTCTTTCTCTCTCTTTCTTTCTCTTTCTCTCTCTCTTTCTTTCTCTTTATCTCTTTCTCTCTCACTCTTTCTCCCTCCCTCTTTCTCTCTCACTCTCTCACTCTTTCTTTCTCCCTTTCTCTCTCTTTCTCCCTCCCCCTTTTGCGATGTTGACTTACGGCCTCTGAACTTAGCAGGAACTCTTCTCGCCCTCCAACGACCCCAACTCCTTTTGCCAAATTAATTTTTTCCCCTTTCTTTTTTCATCTCCTTTCTTAGCCACAGCCGTTCAAAGATGCTGAACCGTCCGCTTAGCAGCTATTTTTCAGCGTGTTATTGGAACGCTCCCCCCACCCCAAAAAAATCAACTAACTGCCACGGGTTCTGTGCTCGGGGTTCCGGAAGCGAAAATCAGGGGAGGGGGAGTTTCGGATCGCCTCCCTTGCCTCCTTCTCTCTCTCTCTCTCTCTCTCCCCTCCCGGTCGCCCCCCTCCCGCCTCTCGAACTCTCCGCTTATTTCCTCCCTTTATCCGATTCACCTTTTGCAGATGTTTTGCCTCTAAAGTTACAGGCCGCCCGGCGATTTCTCCCAAGACCTCAATTCTGAATAATTCAAAGCGCCTTTGATAACTCGCATTACAGCGTATTAAAAGGCAACAGATGCAAAAGAAAAAAAAGAAAGAAAGGAAAGGAAAGGAAAAGATCCCGGGATGAATAATTCAGAGTGTTGCACCTGCTTCTTCCCAACCCGGAGTGTTAATGCACCTTGCAGAGTTCATGTTCTGGGCGCCCGCGACCGCATTTCTGTTTTGAGGGTTGTTGGGTTTTTTTTTTAATTGAATACAAGATACACGTTCATAGAAGAAGCAAATTTCTCCCATCAGGAGGGGGAAAAATTGTAAAAGGTGCTAAAGAGAAGGAGTCACTTGATTATGATTATGATTATTATTATTTTTAGTTTTCACTGGGGGCTGCAACCTGAAAATCGGGGCTGCCAATCTGATCTCTTTCCAATTGAATTCAAACTATAACTACACAGTTTTGTTCCTTAAGGGATGAACAAGATTCGAAGGGAGATGAGTCATTGTACATAATCTTTTTTTTTTTTAATTTAAAAAAAAGGGCATGGGAAATTTCAGAAAAATAAAGCTTCCCAAGGTTTAAAAAAAAAAGGAAAAAAATGCGTTTTGTAGGTATATAAGGCTTTTCCGGGTTTTCCAACCTCAATATATATATATATATTAATTTTAACAGACCAATGTTCCCTACAAGCCCGCTGATGGGAAGCTAAAAGCCAAGGGTGTAAGAAGGTTAGCTCGGTATATATGCTACTTAAAGCTTTGTTGCAATCGCTCGTTCTTTTTTTGGTTGTTTTTTTTTCCCAATTTCAAAGTTCAAAAGCCGAAATTGATTTTTTCTAAGGTTTGGGGTCTGTTTTTGTTTTTAAAAAATACCGTAACGCGTGAAGGAAATTCGGGATTTTCCACATCTATCTATCTATCTATCTATCTATCTATCTATCTATCTATCTATCTATCTATCTATCTATCTATCTATAACTATCTATCTTATCTACCTTATCTATCTATCTATCTATCTATCTATCTATCTATCTATCTATCTATCTATCTCTATTTATAAGCAATATATATAGAGAGTATTATATATATATAATACTCTCTCTGTATATATATTTGGCCTCGCGCCTTTATTTCTTAGGCATCCACGCCATCCCTGCCCCTACAATCCTGCGAGATTTAATTCCGATTTAATTCAAAATTCAAAACAAAACGGGCCTCGCACCCGAATTCCCACCAACGCGGCAATCCTGTGAATATTTTCGACCTTGAAATGCGGTTCTCCCCCAATTTTTTTTGTTAAAAAAAGAAAAGAAATAAAAGCACGTCAACCGCGCCGTTGGTTTTCTCCGGCCGGGGCCGCCTTGGGAGCAACGGATGGAAAGGTCGAGGAGGCGAGGGAAAAATTTGCCCCCCTTCGACTCCCTCGCGCGCCGGAGGCATTCCGTGGAGGCCTCTTCGGGGCTCAAGGCTTCCCGGGGGGGGGGGTTGGTGAAGGAGCCCCACCGGTTTAAGGACCGGGAGGGACTCCCCCCCCCTTAATTTCTGGCCAAGCCAAGCGGCCAGCGGCTTTCCAAAGCGCCCGGCTTTTGCGCTCGGGCCCGAGAGGGGAGAAACGGGAAAAAAAGAACCCAAACCCCCGAACTTTTCTACCGGGCTTGGGGATTCTGGAGAGCGGGGTGGAGGGGAAGGCTGCGGGCGGTACTCACGGTGCATGGCCGAGAAGGGGTCTGCTTTGCAGTGCATATCCATGGGGAAGCAAAGGAAAGGGAAGAAGTCGGCTGAAGCCGCCGTTTTCGCCTCGGAGGTCCGACTTCGGCACTTGGGGGAGAATCCGGAGGACGAGCCGCGCCGGGCCCCGCGCGTGGAAGGAGCCTCCTTGCCCCTCGAACCGGGCGAAGAGGGGGAAGTTGCGCCCGCTGCAGCCTTCACACGGTCCTTGCCCGGCTGGCTAAGGGGGGGGCGAAGCAAGGCATGGCGGGGGTCCCCGTAAAGGCGGCGGCGGCTTTCCTTCCCTTCCCCGGGCCCGGTGGGCTAAGCTGAAGTTGGCGCGCTGCGGCCAGTCCCCGGCGCGCGGGCGCTTTCCCTCCCCGGGCTGCCTTCTCTCCGCCTCCGTAGCTCCAGGTTCCTTTGGCGACGGTGGAGGAGTCCTTCTAGTCCGGCCAGACTTTTGCCTCCTCCTCCTCTTCCTCCTCCTCCTCCTCCTCCTCCCTCTCTTCGCTTCCCTGCCGGATTTGCGCCAAAGGTGGGGATGTGCTCGCCACCAGCTTTGCCTGGAGAATGGAGCCGCCGCCGCCAGTGCCCGTCGCTCTAAAAGCGGCAAAGCCCCCTCCAGATCGCGCCCGGCTCTCCCCCCCCCCCCCCGTCGTCCACATACACACACACACACCTCCACCCCTCCCTCCTTCCCTCCCTCCCTCCCCCGCGCGCCGGCCCGGGAGATGGATGACTTGTCAGACAAAGGCAGTAGATTCCAACACTCGCGGATTCGCCAAAGCGCAGCGCCCCAGCCCCGGGCCAGTGGCTCCTTGGCTCGGCCCAGGCAGATCCCCCCCGCCCGCCCCGGCCAGGCGTGCTCGGGTCTGGCTGAAGCCCGGACGCCCGACCTCCGCGCTCCTGGTCAGCCCGAGAACACCTGGCGGCTCCGGGATCTTTGCTCTCGCCTCGCGGACTCGGTTGGGCCGTTGGGGAGGGTTGGGGTAAGGGGGAAAAACGGGCGCTTCCATCTCGTAGGCGCCGCGGCGGTGTCGGAGGGACCTTCCCGGCCACCTTGGGGAGGTGAGTGCGCGGCGGTCGAATACGATCCAGAACCGCCGCGCCTTCCCCCAAACGCCGGGCCTTCTGCCGCCAGGAGGTCGGTTCCGAAAGAAGCTGGTTGGGGGGAACCAGGTCCAT
Source organism: Erythrolamprus reginae (assembly GCF_031021105.1). Lineage (NCBI taxonomy): Eukaryota > Metazoa > Chordata > Lepidosauria > Squamata > Dipsadidae > Erythrolamprus > Erythrolamprus reginae. Next base: position 2,549,059 of record NC_091954.1, on the reverse strand, counting down.
CCGCCACAGCGCTGGCCGGAGCGCGGCGTAAAACGCAGGAGCAGGCCGGCCGCTTCGGCTCCCGGAGACGCGTCTTTTAACCACGCTCCGCGCCAAAGACATCCGCCAATGGCGCCGTTTGAAAGCGGGCCTTCTTGGAAATTTTCTTTCCCCCCCCCCCCTCCGCCCCCAGACTCACCTTGGAGGAAGGAGACGGCTGCGGATGGCTACGCGGGCCGAATTTCCTTCCGAGCAAAGGGAACGGCCGGTTTCGATCACCGGGCTTAAAAGAGCTGGTCCGAAAGGGAGAGAGGAAAGATGGAAAGGAAGCCCACTCTCGGGGGGACTTTCTTTTGTAGTACCGAGCCCAAGTAAGTCCCGTTTAGCTGGGCCGCTCCGTAGAAGCGGAGGGGTTGAGCGGGTGGGGTGGGGGCGTCTGTCCGCCGAGGCGCATTTCGACCCCCTCCGCTTTGCCTAAGCGAATGCGTAAAAACGCCCGCGCGCCCGCCCGCCTTTCTCTTTCGCTCTGCCAGAGACGCTTATTTCGCGTTCTACGTTTCCCCCCAGTTGTCTCCGGGAATAACTTTGTATTTGTGTGTTGTTGTGGCTGTTGTTTTACGTCTACTGTGCATAAAAGAGATTTCCTATCGATTGCGAAACGAAGTGGTGTTTTTTCCCCCTCCCCACTTGGGAGAAATGTTCAGGGAATTGAAAGAAGGCGAGGAGCCTGCGGCAAATGGATAAACTCCCGGCCCTTTTGGCTCCCCCCACGCGGGTTTTCGTCCTTTCCAGGTAACGGAGAAGGGGAAGTGAAACTCTCATTACCTTCCCCTCCCCACGCCCCTCCCAGCACCCGTTTTGCTTAGACCTCCCGGCTTCTCCACTTGGTCGCCGGCAGAAAAAGGACTCGGGTGCGCAACCAGCTGCGCCTCCTCGCGTGGACTATTTCTCGGGGTGACATCAATCAGGGGTGGCGCTTCCCTCCGTCCCTCGCCTGCCCACTTCGAGGACCTTTATAGGCTCCGGTAGCTAAGGCAGGCTGCCTTTTCAAGCCGGACGCGCGGGGCGAGATGCCACCTCCCGCCGCAAATGGTCCCCCTTTTTTGCCCCTGCGTCTGGGCTGGTTGTTATGTTGTTCTGTCCTACTGTGTGTGTGAGAGAGAGAGGGGGAGAGGGAATGAAAAAGAGAAAGAAAAATGAGAATGAGAGATTGAGAGGGGGGAGAGGAGGAGAGAGAAAAACAGAGAGAGTGAGAGTAAGAGAGTAAGAGAGAGAGGGAGGGGAGAGGGGAAAAAGAGAGAAAGAAAGTGAGAGAGTGAGAGATTAAGGGAAAGGTTGGAGAGGGAGAGAGGGGGGAAGAGAGAAAAAGAAAGTGAGAGAGGGAGAGATTAAGAGAGTGGGGAAGAAGGAGAGAGAGAGAATGAAAGAGAGAAAGAAAAAAAGTGAGAGATTAAGAGAGAGGGAGAGAGAGAGAGAAAGAGAAAGTGAGAGGGGGAGAGAGAGAAAGAAAGAGAAAGAGAGAAAGTGTGTGAGAGACAGAGAGAAAGAGAGAAAGGGAGAGTAAAATAGAGAGGAGGAGAGAGAAAAGAGGAGAAAGTAAGAGAGAGGGAGAGAAAGAGTGAGAGTAAGAGAGAATGGGAGAGAGAGGAAAAGAGAGAGAGAAAGGGAGAGAGTTAGAGTAAGAGAGAGAGGGAGAGAGAGTAAGAGAGAGGGGGAGAGAGTGACAGATTAAAAGAGAGTGAGGGAGAGAGAGAAAAAAAGAGAGAAAGAAAGTAAGAGAGGGAGAGATTAGGAGAAAGGGAGAGAGAGGGAGTGGGAGAGAGAAAGAAAAAGTAAGAGAAAGAAAGAAAGTGAGAGAGGAAGAGGAAGAGAGAGGGGGAGACTGCGCCGGTCTCAGTGCCCAACGCGACGGCCCCTTGTGCTCGGACCAAGCCGGCCACTCACATGGCTGAAAGACGCATAGGCAAACCCTCCAGTTGTTTTTAACATTAGCCAGCAAAGCCTTTCGCGGAAACCGTGAAACTTTCGGAGTGATTTGGGGGGGGGGGCTGGGAGGGTCCCGCGCACGCAGCCCCGCCACCAGTCTCGCTTGGCCCCGGGCGCAGCAGTAGGTGGGCGAGAGAATTCTCCCTCTTCGAGTGGAGGGGGGATCGGGGCGGAGCCGAGGGGGGCTGTGGGGCAGGTTTACCTCCACTCCGCTAAGTTTTTTTTTGGGGGGGGGGCACCCAGATTGTTCCAAGCGGCGCCTACAGGGGGCGTCGGGCGGTTTGGCTTTGCTCCTCCTTAGATTTCGAGGAATTGAAAAGTTTCCAACTTGAAATGAATCTTCAGTCCCCTTCGATCCTTTGATCATCCCCTCCCTCCCCTCCCCCTCCCACCCGGAGCTGAGTCACCTCCCCCTCCCCTCCTCCTTTTTAAGAGTTTGTATATTTGAGCGGAGGCGCCCAACGCAATCGCCCCCCCCCCTTTAAGACCTGCCCGAGCCGAGATCTTATTTATTTTATTTTTATTGATTTATTTCTTTGTCAATCAAGTGTAGGATTTGCAGTTTATATAAACATAACCTAGAAGGGAACGATAACAGAAGACAAAGGGGACGGTAGGACAGGGACGGTAGGCACAACGGTGCGTTTATCTCATCCTTCCTATCACCCATCTCCTCCCACTTATGACTGTGACTGTAACTTGTTGATTGTATCCTTAAGATTTTTATTAATATTGATTGTTTCCTGATTGCGTATTTGACCCCTATGACAATTATTAAGTGTTGTACCTCATGTCTCTTTTCTTTTATGTACACTGAGAGCATCTGCACCAATGACAAATTCCTTGTGTGTCCAATCACACTTGGCCAATAAAGAATTCAATTCTATTCTATTCTATTCTATTCTATTCCATTCCATTTCACTCTACTCTACTCTACTCTACTCTTCTCTACTCTACTCTATTCTAATGTCTCTTTTCTTTTATGTACAGTGAGAGCATCTGCACCAATGACAAATTCCTTGTGTGTCCAATCACACTTGGCCAATAAAGAATTCTATTCTATTCTATTCTATTCTATTCTATTCCATTCCATTTCACTCTACTCTACTCTACTCTACTCTTCTCTACTCTACTCTATTCTAATGTCTCTTTTCTTTTATGTACAGTGAGAGCATCTGCACCAAAGACAAATTCCTTGTGTGTCACACTTGGACAATAAAGAATTTCTATTCTATTCTATTCTATTCCATTTCACTCTACTCTACCCTACTCTACTCTACTCTATTCTAATGTTTCTTTTCTTTTATGTACACTGAGAGCATCTGCACCAAAGACAAATTCCTCGTGTGTCCCACCACACTTGGCCAATAAAATAAAATAATGTTAAATAATAATAAATAATAATTCTTTGCGCGCCCCTTATGTGCGCTCCTTCTTCCAGCCGGGCCAGAAAATCAAATGTGTCACCCACTGCAGTTCATCCCTGCTTGCCCCCAACTCACCGGGGCGGAGCCTTGGGAAATCTGCCGGGGAAATACCTGGGCCGCCAGGCCCAAAATATCCCCAAACCAACGCCTGCCACTGAACTCCGGCAATTGCTCCGGGTCTCTCAGCCGGCCAACTTCAATGCAAAGCCGCAGCGTCGGGGCCTCTTTTACCTTCCGTCTCGGCTGTCCCACCTCGGGCCTCCTGCCCGGCCCACTGCTTTCCATTCAGCCCCAGGCCCCAAATAATACGTTGGCGGCAGTCGCTCCAGCCAAGAAGGGAAACGGGGTCGAAACGCGCAAGTTTCAAGCAAGTTTTCAAGAGCGCGTCGAAGCCACCGGGTGGGCGGTTTAGGCTTAAAAACTGCTGGGTTATTTCTGCCAGTTATTTCATGTTATTTTATGTTGTGAACCGCCCCGAGTCTTTGGAGAGGGGCGGCATACAAATCTAATAATAAATTATTATTATTATTATTATTATTATTATTATTATTATTATTATTAATATAGTCTACCCAACAAATCTACCCATCATGTTTCATGGCCCAATCGTATTGAATGATGCGCATGTTTTGACTGGATGGCTGAGTTGTGGGTTTGAATTGGGGTTGTTGTTTTAATTTGCACTCGACTTCTTTTTTTTATTCTGAACTGTACTGTTTAATATATATATTTGTAAGCCGCCCTGAGTCTTTCGGGATTGGAGGGCATAGAAGTCGAATGAATGGATGGATTAATGGATGGATGGATGGATGGATGGATGGATGGATGGATGGATGGATGAAGTGAAACTCGGTTACACTTTTATAGAAACAGACGATTGATGGCAGAAAAAGACTTTCCCCAGTTTTGGGGAAATGGGGTGAAAGAAGGGAAATGAAACGTCTGCTGGAAGTTTGTTCCAAGCATCTACTACTCTTTCAGTCAAATAATATTGCTTGTGACCTTTCCCCAACTAACTTCAGATTGTGTCCCCTTGTTCTTGTGTTCACTTTCCTATTAAAAACACTTCCCTCCTGAAACGTATTGAATCTCTTCACACATTTAAATGTTTCGATCATGTCCCCCCTTTCCCTTCTGTCCTCCAGACTCTACAGATTGAGTCCATGAAGTCTTTCCTGATACGTTTTATGCTTAAGATCTTCCACTATTTTTGTAGCCCATCTTTGGACTCTTTTGGTAGGTGAGGTCTCCAGAACTGAGCACAGGATTCTTCCAAATGAGGTCTTACCAGTGCTCTATACAGCGGGATCACAATCTCCCTCTTCCTGCTTGTGAAATCTCTAGCTACCCAAAGCAACCCATGCTGAGATAGGATTTGAACTGCCAAATTGCAGTCAGAGGGCAGTCAGCAGAGGTAGCCCTCAGTACTGCACCCTAACCGCTGCGCCACCGTGGTATTCTTTGGATGTACTCTTTCTCCGCCTTTTGTTTTCCTTTCCTCATTTCCTTCAACTGTGGAACTGCCTGAGGGCTAGAAAAGAGCTGATATGTGAAAAGAGGGAAGAAAGGAAGGAAAAGGAAAAGAAGGAAGGAAGGAAGGAAGAGAAGAAGAAAGGAAGAGAAAAGAAGAAAGGAAGAAAGGAAAAGGAAAAGAAGAAAGGAAGGAAGGAAGAGAAGAAGAAAGGAAGAGAAAAGAAGAAAGGAAGGAAAAGAAGAATAAAGGAAGAGAAAAGAAGAAAGGAAGGAAGGAAGAAGAAATGAAAAGGAAAAGAAGAAAGGAAGGAAAGAAGGAAAGATGGAAGAAAAGAAGGAAGAAAAGAAGGAAGGAAGGAAGGAAAGAAGAAAGGAAGGAAGGAAAGAAGAAAGGAAGGAAGGAAGAAGAAATGAAAAGGAAAAGAAGAAAGGAAGGAAAGAAGAAAAGAAAGGAAGAAAAGGAGGAAGGAAAGAAAGAAAGAAAAGAGCTAAACTTCAAAAAAAGAGAGTGAAGGGGGGGGGGAACCAGATCATGAAAATTAGAAACCAATCAGCCTGTCACCAATATCTGGGAAGATCTTGGAAAAGACCCTTAAGCAACATATCTGTAACCAGAAGTCAATATGACATGTCTGAATGTGTACAATTGATTTTTAAATATATACAGTATACAGTATATATATTAGGGATTTTAGCTTAGTTATTTAGTTAATTAATTGGATTTGTAATTGTATTTTATTGTACCCTGCTCAAAAAAAATTAAAAGGAACACTTAAACAACAGAATATAACTGCAAGTGAATCAAACTTCTGTGAAATCCAACTGTCCACTTAGGAAGCAACGCTGACTGACAATCAATTTCATGTGCCGTTGTGCAAATGGAATAGTCGTGCAAATGAAATATTCCATGAGAATATTTTGTTCATTCAGCTCTAGGGTGTGTTCTTTGAGTGTTCCCTTAATTTTGGGGGGGGGGGGAAGATAGATAGATAGATAGATAGATAGATATGATAGATAGATAGATAGATAGATAGGGAAAAAAGAAAAGAAAGAAAAAGAAGGAAAGGAAGGAAATAAGGAAGTTGGGAAAGGAAGGAATAAAAAAGAAGAAAGAAAGATGGAAGGAAGGAAGGAATGAAGGAAGGAAAGAAAGGAAGGAAGAATGGAAGAGAAAAGAAGAAAGGAAGGAAAGATGGAAGGAAAGAAGGAAGGAGGGAAAGAAGAAAGGAAGAAAGAAGAAAGGAAGGGAGAAAAGAAAGGAAGAAAAGAAGGAAGGAAGGAAGAAAGGAAGGAAAGAAGGAAGGAAGGAAAGAAGAAAGGAAGGGAGCAAGCGAGCAAGCAAGAAAAGAAAGAAAGAAAGAAAGAAAGAAAGAAAGAAAGAAAGAAAGTGAAACTCGGCGGCATCTTTTATCCATAGCAACCCATGCTGAGATAAGGAAACAAAACTAATAAAATGAAAAACAACAACAACACAGGGGGCTTTGGAAGCGCCTTGGCCCAGGGAGTAGCACCACTCTCGGTGGAAAAGGATTAGAAGTCAATGGGTCAACACAGCCAAACACCCCCCTCCCTTTTGGGGAGCCTCTCTCTAATCTCGGCTCCCCTCCCCAAATCATCACCTCTTCCTGGAGCAGGACTTCCTGGAGGAATTGCTTTGTCAACAGTCAAATCTACCCGACAATTTCTATCACCCCCGAGGGCGGACCACGGAGGGGGGCTGGATACGTGGGAGAGATGGGGAAGGGGCTAACTCCCCCAGCCCTGATCTCGCTTCTTCTTCTGTCTGTCTCTCCTTCCTCCAAAGTCAGCCCCAAAGAGATGCAACGGGAGGGATTTTTCAACCCCTAGGAAGAGTTCCCTCTCCCCTCCCTCACCCCCCTCCCCTCCCCGCTCTTCCTCTGTTATCTTTCGGAAAAGCCCCCCCCCCCAGTCCAAACTCGAGGCTGGTTAAGCTTGGCTGCTCCCGCTAGGTTTTTTTTTTAACTTTAAATGAATCTTCTTTCTCCTTTTTTTTTCAAAGGAGGGTCTTTTATTCATTCTCTTCCCCCCCCGCCCCACCCACCTTCCAAACTCGGAGCATTTACACTTCAAAAGCGGCGCCCGCGCCTCTGCGGAAATTTGGAGAAGGAGGAAGGGGGGGACAACAGAGAAACAACAACACCAACTTTGGGGAGGGTTGGGGAGATAGCGATCTCTGGCCTTGATTTCATTACCTCCAACTGGTCAAGCGGAGCGGAGTCCCTGATGTCATCCCGGCCCTTACACGTCCCCCCCCCTCAGCCTCAATTAATATGAACCCCCGACTCTTCGGACAATGCGGTTTCTCTTCCCTTCCGGGGAATTTGGCTTCTCTACACCAGCGAATGCTGGCTGGGGAATTCTGGGAGTTGAAGTCCAGATATCTTCAAGTGGCCAAGGTTGGGAAACACTGCTCTACATCCACCCCACCCGCTTCGACTTGGGATGGAGAACAAGCACCCCCTTGGTGTATTCTTGGTGCCTCCTCGGCCCTTACTACTTCATTCATTAATTCATTAATCCATCCATCTATCCATCCATCCAACCGAATTCAGCAGGCTCCGTTGCTTGGCTACTGACCGCTCCGTCCTGCTTAAGGGAGCTTTTGGTAACCGCCTTTGGAGCCAGCCGAGGGAATGGGCGCAGGGCTGGGCCTTTGAGTTTCCTTTCCCACCCTTTCTCTGTTCCTGGGTCCTCCCTCGCTACCCGCGCAACCCCCTTGGGGAGACACCTGGGGGGATGGGGAGTTAGAAGAAGGAGACTTTCAGCATCTCCAGCTGTGGCAAGCTGAGGACGCTCTGAATTTGGAAGGGGAGAGAGAAACAGAGACACAGAGAAATAAAGAGAGAGAGAAAGCAATTAAGAAAGAAAGAGAAAAAGAGAGAAAGAGAGAGGGGAAGGTAGAGGGAGACGGACACAGAGAGAAACAGAAAGAGAGAAAGAAAGAGAAAAAGAGAGAGAGAACAGGAGGGGAGGGAGACAGAGACACCGAGAAAGAGAGAGAGAGAAACAGAGACACAAAGAGAGAAAGAGAGAAAGAAAGAAAGAGAAAAAGAGAGAGAGAACAGGAGAGGGGGGAAGGAGAGGGAGACAGAGACACAGAGAAATAGAGAGAGAAACAGAGACACAAAGGGAGAAAGAGAAAGAGAAAAAGAAAAAAAGAGAAAAAGAGAGAGAACAGGAGAGGGGGGAGGGAGAGGGAGACAGAGACACAGAGAAATAGAGAGAGAAACAGACACAAAGAGAGAAAGAGAAAGAGGGAGAAAGAAAAATAGGGAAGAAAGAGAAAGCGGAGGAGACATAGAGAAAGAGAGAGAGAAGAAAGAGAGAAAGAGAGAGAGACAGAGTGGGAGGGAGGGAGAGAGGGAGGCTGTGTGTGTGTGTGTGTGTGTGTGTCCGGCTTTGGGACGTCAAAAGCAGCACCGCCCCCTGAGTAGGCCGAGGTACCACTCAGAGTAAAGGGCCAAAGAAGGCAGAGCAAAGATTCGCCCATCACCACACCAGCTCGTGCCGCCCGCCACACTCGCCCCGCCAGGCAGCCCCACCGCCCGACGGAAGGGAGCGGAGCCACCCACGGGAGACCCTCTCGCTGCGCGGGGGGCCAAGCGACGCCCAGCCGCCCCCCCCCTCTTCCCGACACTGCCGCTCCCAAGCGGGAAGCAGGAGTTGCGGGCTCCAGCGCTTCCTACTTAAGCGCCCCACGCGCCCCTTGGCCCCGCCTCGCGCAGGCGGCGCTTTAGACCCCGGGGGGGGGCGGTGGTGTTGGGGTCGGCCTGGAGCCCCGCTGCGTCGCCCCCTTCTCCGCTCCCCCTCCCCAGGCCCCCGTCGACACTTGGGCTGGCGAGGACGCTGCTGGTACTATATGGAGCCCCACTACGATTTCATTCTATTCCTCTTCTTCCTTCCTTCCTTCCTTCTTTCCTTCCTTCCTTTCAACCTCCCTCCCTCCTTTTCTTCCTTCCATCCCTTCCTTCTTCCCCTCCTTCCCCGCCTTTTCTTCCATCCTTCCTTCCTTTCCTTCTTTCCTTCCTTTTCTTCCTTCTTCACCTCCCATGTTTTCCTTTTTTCCTTCCTTCCTTCCTTCCAACCTCCCTCCCTCCTTTTCTTCCTTCCATCCCTTCCTTCTTCCCCTCCTTCCCCGCCTTTTCTTCCATCCTTCCTTCCTTTCCTTCTTTCCTTCCTTTTCTTCCTTCTTCACCTCCCATGTTTTCCTTTTTTCCTTCCTTCCTTCCTTCCTTCCTTCCTTCCTTCCTTACTTACTTACTTACTTACTTAATTACTTCTCCTTTCATGCTTTCCTTTCCCCCTCCCTCCCTCTCTCTCTTCCTTCTCCTTCTTTCATGCTTTTCTTCCTTTCTTTTTCTTTTCTTTCCTTTCCTTCCTTCCGTTTTTCCTTTCCTTTCATCTTTTCCTTTTTTTTCTTTCCTCCTTTCCTTCTTTGCTTTCTCCCTTTCTTCTTCCTTTCCTTTCCTCTCTTTTCCCTTCTTCCTTCCTTTCCCTTCCTCCCTCCCTTTCCTTCCTACCTTTCTCCTCCCTCCCTTCCTTCCTGGCCAGGGTGGGCACTCAGCCAAGCCCAGGGAACAGCCAGAGCGGGCGGGGGGCCGGGTCCGGCCCGGGGGCCTCCTGCAGCTCTTGGCTTCTTCCTGGCGCTGCGCTGGTTTCGCCCGACCCCGCTCAGCAGACCCCGCGCGTCTGGCTCCTTTCTCCGCCGCGCCGGCGCTTCTGCACCTCCCCGCTTGACCCGAGTGCGCGGGGCTAGGATACCTCCAGACAAGGCGCAGAGCTTCCCGCCGCCGCCCGGGGGGAGGCGGGGGGAGCCGGAGGGGCAGCCAAGCGGCGGGCGGAGGCGGAGGGGGCGAGGGGGCGGCCGGCCTGCTCGCTTGCTCGCTGCAGGGGTACCGGCGCCCCCGCCAGGGACAAAAACGAAAGGGAATGGGAGCCGCGCAGGAGCCTTTGCCCCCCCCCAAAACGAGGTGGCTTGGGGGGGGGGAGAGTAACCAAAACTTCAACCAAAGTTGAAAGTCCTCTCCTCTTCTTTCCTCTCCTTCCCCTTTCCTTCCTTCCTTCCTCCCTCCTTTCTTTTCCTTTCCCTTCCTTTCCTTCTCCTCCTTTCCTTCCTCCCCTCCCTCTTTTCTTTTATTTTCCTTTTCTTCTCCTTCTCCTTTCTTTTCATTCCCTTCCCTTCCTTTCCTTTAATTTCCTCCCCTTCCTTCCTTCGTTCCTTTCCCCCCTCCTTTCCTTTCCTTCTCCTTTCCTTTCCTTCTCCTCCTTTCCTTCCCCCCTCCTTTCTTTTATTTTCCTTTTCTTCTCCTTCTCCTTTCTTTTCCTTTCCTCTCCTTTCCTTTCCTTCTCCTTCTCCTTTCCTCCTTCCCTCCCTCCTTTCTTTTCTCTTCCTTTTCTTCTCCTTTTCCTTTCTTTTCATTCCCTTCCCTTCCTTTCCTTTAATTTCGTTTCTTTCCCTTCCTTCCTTCCTTCTTTCCTTCCTTCCCTCCCCCTCCTTCCCTTTCCTTTCTTTTTTCCCTTCTCCTTCCCTCCCCTCCCTCTCCTCCTTTTCCCCTCCCCTCCTTCTTTTCTCTCTTTGTTTTCTTTATTTTATTTTCTTTCTTTTCTTCTTTTATTTCCTTTCTTTCTTTCCTTTCCATTTTTCTTTCTTTCTTTCCTTCCTTTTCTTTCTTTCTTCCCTTCCTTCCCCCTCCTTCCCTTCCCTTCCTCCCCCCCTTCTTCCCTCCCCTCCCCTTCCCCTGAACCAAATGCCAGTTTCAGCCAGGGCCCGGCCGTCTGCAGGCTAACAGCGACTGCAGGGGCGCCCTTGATGGGACGAAAGAGCGGCTGGAAGAAGAGAGGGGCTTCGGGGGGTCCCGCTCCTTGGAGGGGGGCTCAGCGCGGAGGCTTAGCTGGGTTCGATTAATTGGGTCCATTGAAGCTGCCGGGATGAGAAGCAACGGGAGGGAGGCGAGCCCCGAAAATCTTTGGACCCAAGAAATAAGCGGCCTCCCAGCATCCCCAGTGGGGGGAGGGGGTTCTTTTTTTGGCAGCGCCCCCGGCCTCTGCCTGGAGATTGGGCCGTCACGCCGTGTCCCACCCTGGCTCGGAGGCAGTTTGGACTTTGGTCCCGTTGCTTCGTGAAATGCTGAGTGAATGGACTGGAAGCTTAGCCAAGCCTCGTTTTAATCAGCGGTAATGACAGATTCCGCCCCCTGCCCCTAAATCGTGGCTCCCCCCCCCAATCCCCCCCCCAAGGCTTTCAATCCGAGGTTGACGTTCCGTGGCCTGAGGGGAGGGGGCTTTTCTTTCCTTCTTTCCTTCCTTCCTTCCTCCCCTTCCTCCTTTCCTTTCCCTTCCTTTTTCTTTCTTCCCTTCTTTCCTTCCTTCCTTTCTTCCCTCCTTCTTTCCTTTCTTTTCTTTCCTTTCCTTTTATCTTTCTTCCCTTCTTTTTTCTTTCCTTCTTTTCTTCCTTCCTTCCCTCCTTCTTTTCTTTCATTATTTTCTTTTCTTTCTTTTCTTCTTTCCTTTCCTTTTTCTTTCTTCCCTTCTTTTCTTCTTTTCTTTCTTTTTTCTTTCCTTTCTTTCGTTTCTTTTATTTCTCTTTCCTTTCTTTCATTTTCTTCTTTTCTTTTTTCCTTTCCTTCTTTTCTTCCTTCCTTCCCTCCTTTTCTTTCGTTATTTTCTTTTCTTTCTTTCTTTTCTTCTTTCCTTTCCTTTTCCTTTCTTCCCTTCTTTTCTTTTTTCTTTCTTTTTTCTTTCCTTTCTTTCATTTCTTTTATTTCTCTTTCCTTTCTTTCCTTCCTCCCTCCCTCCCTTTCCTTTCCTTCCCTTTCCGCAAACATTTGGATTGACAGACGCTGCAAGCAAAACGTCCCTGCTAGCTCCTCCATAAAACTCAGGCCAATTTGTGCTGTGTGGTCAGGAAAAACGCCTCCAGTTTGCCCGCTGTGGGAAGTCCAGGCGTAAAACTGGGCTGGAGGGAAAAGGGGAGGATTTTGAAACGATTCCGGCAGCCTTAAAAGGAAGGTTTCGAAAAGAAGGGAACTTCTCCTGATCTTCAACCCGAGCAGCGCCCTGAAGTCAAGTGGACAAAAGTTTCTCTAACGAACTTCATAGCTTACTTATTATACTTAATTTCGTAGCCTCCTAAGCAAATAGCATTATTAATCCAGTTATTTGTTGTTTTTCCCCTCTTTCCCTCTCTTTCTCTTTTCCAACTCTTTCTTATTTCATCTGATCAATTTCTTGGAATGAAACTATTTTGCCCGGAATGGGAGGAAATAAAATCCTGTTTTCAGATTTGGTTTGAAATCAAATCTTTGATTTCTTTTCATGGTTGTTTTAACCAACCACGTTCTCAAAATATCCCCTGAATGTTTCGTTCTTTTAAATTACACTGGCGATTTATTTCAGCAGAACAAAGTCACTTCTAGACTCAAAAATAAAAAAAATAAATGAAGGCGATGAAAGTTATCGTTTGACAAGAAAGTCCATTCCTACGAAGAATGACCAGCGCTGTCTTTATTCCTTGATTTGTGTAAACAGTGAACGGTCGAAGTCCTCGCGGGTCAGAGCAAAAGATCCCCCTCCCGGGTCCAAAACGGAAAGTCACTATTCCATCTTGCAAAAGTTTAACTCTCCCAATCTGCAACTCTCTTGCATTGGCCAAGAGACCCAAAGAGCCGGCGAAAGTTTATTTTCCTTCTGAAATGACAATTACCATTGTGTTACAAATCTGTTCTCGCTTTGTGTAAAAATCTGGAAACCCGGCTACATCTCAGAATTAAATCTGTTACGGTCCAGGTCACTTGACTTTGGCAAGAACTGTTCTGGGGAGCGGGGGGAGGAGAGAGAGAGAGAGAGAGAATGAGAATGGATGAATGAATTAGGGGGAATCAGAAAATAATAGGAGGAGCCCAAAGGAGAAGCGAAGCACTTAAAATCCAGTTCAAGGAAAAGAGACCGGCAAGAATTAATCCGCCAAGCAAAACAAACAAAACTTTCTTCAGTTAAGCGAACTTCGGAAATGTTCAAAAATTATATCTGTCTTTATCTCTCTCTCTGTCTCTCTCTCACTCACACACACACACACATAGACACATCTATCTATATCTATCTATCTATCTATCTAATATCTACAATTTATCTATTTATCTATTTATTTATCTATTTATCATCTATCTATCTATCCATCCAACCATCCATCCATCTATCATATATCTATCATATATCTATTGATCTATGTTCAAAAATTATAACTGTCTTTATCTCTCTCTCTCTCTCCATCCATCCATCCATCCATCCATCCATCCATCCATCCATCCATCCATCCATCTATCTATCTATCTATCTATCTATCCATCTATCGAACCAATATCTATGATTTATCTATTTATCTATTTATTATGTATCTATCCATCCATCCATCCATCCATCCATCTATCATATATCTATTTATCTATTCATTCTCTCTCTTCCTTCCTTCCTTCCTTCCTTCCTTCCTTTCCTTTCCTTTCCTTCCTTGCAATCCAAAACAATTATCTAATAAAACTGCTTATGGATTAGCAGATTCCGGATCTCGAGTTCTTATTTAATGCCCGGGAAGCGCAACTCCCCAATCCAACAACGCGCAATAAAAGGGGCAAAGACGAATCCCCGAGTTAAGGAGAGCCAACCTATAATTGCAAGTGGAAATTGTTCCAGGTGGACGAGACGGGGGGTGGGGGGCAAAAAATAGAACCCGCGGACCGAGGCAAGGCCCCGGCGCCCTCCAGCCCGGTTAATAAGGGATTCCGAGAGAGCCGGGGGCGATCCCAAGCGGAGCTCCGCGTGGTTCTTGGGGATCCGGCGAGCGCGGGGAAAGGGCGCGGAGGGATGCGGGCGGGCGCAGCGCTTCTGCTGCTCTCGTTTTCTGTCTGAGAAGCGAGAGAGAACGAAAAGACCGCGGAGCCGGGAGAAAGCGGCCTGCCCGCCCGGCCACCCCGGCCCTATTTTCCCTCCCTCACCCGCCCGCCCGCCTGCTCGCCGGCTTCTTCGGTCTGTTCCCCCCGGCTTCGTTCCCAGACTTCGCTCCGTTGCGCCGCAGTCGCCCAGCGAGCGAAGCGGGAGCCGCCTTCCCCTCTCCGGGCTCCAGAAGTTCACGGCTGCCGGCCCCGGGCTAACTTTGCTCCGCGATGGGTTCAGGGTAAGCGGCGGGTGGAAGAAGCCCTGGACTGGGGGCGGGGAGGGTGGGGAGGGGTGAGGGGAGACTTGATTTATCTCAAAAGAGGGGGAAAAACGGAGTTCTCTTTTAAAAAGAAAACCAGAAAGGATATTTGCTCAGAAGGAGTTGGTTGAGCCGGGTTGAATTCGTTGTTGATGACTATCTGGAGAGGGAGGGAGAGAGAGAGAGAAGGAGAGAGAGAGAGAGAGAGAAGGAGAGAGAGGAGGAGAAGAAGAAGGAGAAGAAGGAGTGTGTGAGAGAGAAAGAAATAAAGAGTGAGAAAGAGAAAGAGAGAGAGAGAGAGAGAAGAAAAAGGAGAAGGGAAGAGAAAGGAGAGGGAGAAAGAGAAGAAGGAGAAAGAAGGAGAAGGGGGAGATAGAGAAATAAAGAGAGAAGAAGAGAGAGTGAGAAAGAGAGAGAAAGAAGGAGAGAGAAAGAGGAGGAGAGACAGAAAGAAAGAGAAGGAGAGAGAGAGAAAGAAAGAAAGAAGAGAGAGAGAAAGAGAGAGAGAGCAAAAGAAAGAGAGAGAGCAAAAGGGAGAGAAAGAGGAGAGAGAAAGAGAAGAAGGCGAGAGAGAGAAAGAAAGAAGAGAGAGAGAAAGAGTGAGTGAGAAAGAGAGATAGATAGAAAGAAAGAAAGAAAGAAAGAAAGAAAGAAAGAAAGAAAGAAAGAAAGGGAGAGAATGAGGAGAAAATATTCGCTTTTGGACTTTTTGGACCATTTGAAAACTTTCCGCGCAGCGACCTCCGAGGGGGTCGAGTTGCGCCCGTTTTCCACAGCCGGCCCTCGCGAAGGGAGTTTAGTAGAGAGAACCGGGCGGCCTGTTTTATTTTACTTTTTCGGGTCCGGCGAAATGGGCGAAATCCTACAAATACCTCTTTTTTAAAAACCCTAAAAACGCGCGACGCGTGTCGGACTCGGTTGGTGAGCGGCCGAGTCAAGAAGGGGACGAGCCCGTTTCTGGAAGAGCTTTTTTAAAAAAATAAAAATTAAAAATAATTTTTAAGGCGCGAAGGAAAGGCGGTTGTTGGATATCGAGAGACCTTCCCCTCGCGCGCAAAGGCCGCCGCCAACCACCCACAGGAGGGAGAAAAATACTGCACAAGACGCCGCCAAGGCCGAGGGGAAATTTCTCCTGGGGTGTGTGTGTGTGTGTTGGAAACGGAGGTTTTCCTTCAGGCGGGATATTGTGCAGAAAGGCCGGGAAGGCTGTTAGGAAAGAAGGCAGGGCGATCCAGAGGCTCTTTAAGTTCTTCCGCGCATCGAAATCCTCTCCTCTCTCTTTCTCATCCATTCTCTCACTTTCTCTCTCTCTCTGTCTCTCTTTCACTCTCCCTCTCTTCTCTGTCTCCGCCTCTTTGTCTTTCTTTCTCCTCCCCTCTTTTTCTCTTTCTTTCATTCTCTTTCTTTCCCCCTCTCTTTCTCTCTGCATCTTTCTTTCTCTCTCCCTCTCTTTCACTCTCCCTCTCTTCTCTCTGTCCCTGCCACTCTTTCTCTGCCTCTCTCTTTCTTCCTCTCTCTTTCTTTCTCTTCGTTTCTCTTTTTCTCTCTATTTCTTTCTCTTTCTTTCCCCCCCCTCTCTCTGCCTCTTTCTTCTATCTCTCTCCTCTCTCTCTCTTTCACTCTCCATCTCTTTTTTCTGCCTCTGCCTCTGTCTCTCTCTCTTTCCCCTCTCTCTTTCTCTCTCTCCCCCTCTCGTTTCTTTCTTTCTCTCTCTCCCCCACTTTCTTTCTTTCTTTCCCTCTCTCTTCCTCTCTCTTTCTCCCCTCTCTCTTTCCCTCCCTCTCTCTCTTGCTCCCCCTCTCCCTTACTCCCTGTCTCTTTTCTCTTTCTCTCCCTCACTCTCTCTCACACATACTTTCTCTCTCTCTCTCTCTCCACCCGATTCCTTAAGAGGTCAGTAAGGGGCGCGCATCGCTGCACCAGGATGCCTACCGTCTCTGCCGTAATGTCTCCCTCTTATTAGTACCCACCTCCTGTATACAAACAGCATCCTATCTGTGTCTACTACCAATACGCACTTGACAAAACGAAAAAAAACCGAACAAATGAATTACACGACGCTCCCCACCTCGTTAACCTCCATTCACCCCACCCCACTTTACCGAGGCTTCCTAAAGAGGGAGCCTAGCTGGCCTTCCCCACTTTGGGACAATAGCATCCCACCCTGACCAGACTTGGCTGCCCGCCCCCCTCCAAGGTAGGGGGTTCTACCCCCGGGGCATTTCTGCTCTACTAATTTCAACGCCCCCCCCCTACACCCATCCTTCCGTTTAATTTTTTTAACCCCTAAAAGAAGGGAGGAGAGGAGAGGACACCCCCCCTCTTCTAAATAGCCGCCTGCTTTTCGCCTCCTTTCTGTGGCCGACAGACGAAGCAAAAAAAAAAAAAAGCCCGTGGGAGGGGCTGGTGTTTAAAGGACGGGGGAGACGGGCAAGATAAAGCGGTCTGCTTGGAGTAGTAGCGGGGCTGAGACTGTGGCGGGTGTGTGTGTGTGAGAGAGGGGATGAGAGTAAGCGACAGGGAAAGAGAGAGAGAGAGAGGGAGGGTTTGGACTAAGATAAAGAGAGAGAAAGAGAGAGAAGGAAAGAGAAAGAAAGAGAGAAAGAGAAAGAGAGAGAAAGAAAGAAAGAGAGAGAGAGTAAGAGAGGGAAACAGAAAGAAAGAGAGAGAGAAAGAGGAGGAGAGAAGGAAAGAGAGAGACAAAGAGAGAGAGAGGAAGTGAGAGGGGGGAAAGAGGGAAAGAAAGAGAGATAAAAGAGAGAAATAGAAAGAGAGAAAGAAAGAGAGAGAGAGAGAGAGAGAAAGAAAGAAAGAAAAAAGAAAAAGAGAGAGGCTGCTATTAGGAACAGCGCCATTACTTTTGCTTTACCCCCTGGTGCTGACTTTTTATATATAAAAAAAAACCCACCCCGCCTTCCCATTTCCTCGCTTGGAAGCCCACCAGGCACCTGCTGGGCGGCTCAGCTGGCAGGGGACCCCTTTCCTGGAGGAAGGGCTGAGTAGCCCGGGTGGGCCGAGGCGTAGGCGTGTGGCCAAAGGGGCTCCCACAGCCCGTTGCCTGCTCCCCAGAGCCCGCCACCCTTCCTCGGCAGTCGGCTGCACCCAATTCGGTGGGCCCAGATCTTTTAGGCCGGGCGGGTCGTTTCCTCCATTCTCTCCACCCCCCAGTTTGAAAACAGGCCTCGTCCTCCCTGCTAAGAAACAGACGGAGTCAAATTAAAAAGTGCATAAAATACAAATGGAGGCTTTCATTCCCCCGTCCACTTTCTTGAAGGGTTTTTTTTCCTCTGGACTTGAAACACTCAGTCAAAAGCTTTTGCGGCGGTCCGGAGACTTCGACTCTCGGTTCCGCCCGCGTCCTTTTTTTTTTTTTTTTTGGGAAAAGAATAGAATTCTTCTTTGTTGGCCGAGTGTGATTGGACACACGAGGACTTTGTCTTGGTTTCAAGGCATTAATAAATTTGGGCCGCTCTTAATGGGGCGAGGGAGGGCGGGGAAAGAGACCCCTGCTATGAAAGGCCAGGGCGGGATCCTCCGAGTAAGGACCGGGCGACAATTTGTTTGCCACACGCGAAGGGGTTTATACAATCTTCATAAACAAGGAGAAGGGGGGGGGGACGACACCACCCCGCTCTGTAAATGTTTATCTAGTTGTACTGCCTGGATTTTTTATTTCCAAGCAGTCACAGCGGAGCGGGTGTTTGGAGTAAGAGAAAAAGAACTGGAGAGGGGGAGGGAGGGAGGCAGGAAAGAAGGAAGGAAGCAAGAAAGAAAGAAAAGAAAGAAGCAGGAAGGAAGGAAGGAAGGAAGAAAAGAAGGAAGAAGGAAGGAAGGAGGGAAGAAAGAAAGGAAAAGAAAAGAAGGAAGAAAAGAAAGGAAGGAAGGAAAAAAGAAGGAAGAAAAGATGAAAAGAAGAAAGGAAGGAAGGAAGAAAAGAAGGAAGGAGGGAAAGAAGAAAAGAAGGAAGAAAAGATGAAAGGAAGGAAAAGGGAAGAAAGGAAGGAAGGAGGGAAGGAAGGAAGGATAAAAAGAATAAAGGAAGGAAAAAAGAAGAAAGGAAGGAAATAAGGAAATAAAGAAGAAAAGAAGGAAGGAAAAGAATGAAAAAAGGAAAAAAAGAAGAAAGGAAGGAAGGAAATAAGAAAGAAAAGAAAATAAGGAAGGAAATAAGAAAGGAAGGAAAGGGGAAGAAAAGAAGGAAGGAGGGAGGGAAGGAAGGGAGGAAGGATGAAAAGAATGAAGGAAAGAAAAGAAGAAGAAAGGAAGGAAATAAGGAAGGAAAGAAAAGAAGGAAGAAAAGAAGAAAGGGAGGAAGGAAGGAGGAAAAGAACGAAGGAAGGAGAGAGAGAGAGAAAGAAAGTGGGGGAAGACAGAGGTGTGGGAACATGGAGGGGGGGCAAATCCAAGTTTGGCAAGAAGCAAAGGAGCCGAAAGGAGCCGATTTGGCAGGTTTGAACTCAAGAAGGGCTGGAGGGGGGGAGGGGGGTTGAGGGGGGGGAGGGTGAAACCGGAAGAGATTCCCGGCCGCCTGATCCCATTAGCTCCGTCCTTGGGTTGCAAATTTATACGGTCTAGGAGGTGAACAGATGGACTATCAATTTAATTCCATCTTCAACACCATCAGAGATTGATTTTCTACTCGCTTTTAATTTTGCTATAATTAATTAGATCATTACAACCGTTTTCTATTGATCCCCCTATTTAAACCTCAGATGCCAAGCGACTTGGGCAGATCTTTGGAGAGGCGCAGAAGGGAAATGGAGGGGGGGGGACGTGCAAACGGGGGGGGGGGTTTGCATATGTTAGTTTATTTCATTTTTTTAAAAAAAAACACACCTCTAAAATGTGAATTAAAGGCCGGGAAAGACTCTTTTTTTCAGGGTGTTGAGCGGAAAGACAACATGAAAACATTTCTTTGAATTAAACGTTTTCTTCCCGGTGGAGCGTGCAGGGGGCTTCTTTCTGAAAATGGTCTTTTTAAAAAACAAAAGAAAACCAAATATGACACAGGCACATATTTAATACGCTTCAAATAATCCGGGGTATTTGGTGAAGGTTTGGTTTTACAGGTGCACATACATTTTTTTTAACTAACAACCTCGTCAGTGGTGAAATAGACATTAGCCCCACGCTAATGATTAAAACTGACTTTTTAAAAACGCCTATATAGTAGTCAATCCACCGTCACCAGGCTAAGCAAGCGATTTCCCCCCTCCCCCCTCTAAAAGTTCTTTTTCTCCCTGCTGGATAAGTCTCTATCTCTAAGTCTGGAGAAAGAAAGAAAGAGAGAGGGGGGGGGAGGGAGGGAGAAAGAAAAAGAAAGGAAGGGAGGGAGAAATAAAGGAAGGAAGGAAGGAAGAGGGAGAGGGAGAAAGAAAGAGAGAGGGGGGAAGGAGAGGGAGAAAGAAAGAAAGAGAGAGAGAGAAGGAGAGGGAGAAAGAAAGAGAGAGAGGGGGGGAGATGGAGAAAGAAAGAAAAGAAGGAAGGAAGGGAAAGACATAAGGAAAGAAGGAAGGGGAAAAGGAAAGAAAGGAAAGAAAGGAAATGAGGAAGGAAGGAAAGAAAGAAAGAAAAGAAAGAAGGAAAGAAGAAAGAAAGAAAGAAAAGAAGGAAAGAAAGGAAAGACATAAGGAAAGAAGGAAGGGGAAAAAGAAAGAAAGGAAACAAGGAAGGAAAGAAAGAAAGAAAGAAAGAAAAGAAAGAAGGAAAGAAAGGAAAGATATAAGGAAAGAAGGAAGGGGAAAAGGAAAGAAAGGAAACAAGGAAGGAAGGAAAGAAAGAAAGAAAAGAAAGAAGGAAAGAAAGGAAAGACATAAGGAAAGAAGGAAGGGGAAAAGGAAAGAAAGAAAGAAAGAAAGAAAGAAAGAAAGAAAGAAAGAAAGCCTTCTCTGGGGACTTCCTGAAATGGCTTGTTCCCTATTTTGAAAACTGAAGATTTGGCTTCTTAATTCGCCCCCCACCCTCCTCTTCCCCCACCAAGATCTTCTTTCCAGGCAGATTGTGGAGGCTCCATGAAGGTAAAATGCAACCTGGGGAAATTGGAAAGGTGTCTTCTTCTACCACCAAGTCATCCAAAGCCTGCGGAGTCAGAGCTTTCCATGTGAAGACAAGGTTCTCCAACCCAGACTTCTGCCCACTTTGTTGTTGGGGTGAGTTGCAAAGTCCTGCATTACAGTTTATACAATTCTTAGCCAATCAGATTGCAGCACATTCATGGTGACTCAGCAGCTTTTCCACTTTACAATAATTACATCCTTCCTACTGCTGTAATTGGAATATTACCTCATATCACAAGGGTAGGCAAAGTTGGCTCTTCTATTGCCCTGTGGACTTCAACTCCCAGAATTCCTGAGCCAAACATGCTAGCTCAGGAATTCTGGGAGTTGAAGTCCACATATCATAGAAGAGCCAACTTTGCCTACCCCTGCCTCAGGACAATACTAATCTAGACAGACATTTGCTCCTTGGGGTGAAAAGGGTCCCCGACCCCATGGACAACATTCCTCCAGGACTCCCTGTCCTGTATCATCCCACAGAGTCCATTGAAGCTCACATCGACTGCTTTGACTCCATCCAGCCCCCTCATAAGAACATAAGAACCTAAGAAGAGCCCTGCTGAATCAGGCCAAAGCCCATCGAGTCCACCATTCTGTGTCCCTCAGTGTCCTACCAATTGTCCATGGGGATCTTGAGCAGAAAGAGAAGGCAAGGCCTTCCCTTTCCCTTGACCTCCAACAGTACAAATGCACTAGAGTGCCTTCCGTCTTGGCTGGGGCCAAGAGCTAGGGGCCTTTGGGCGAGGGAGTGAAGGCAGCGGCCGATCAGCTGCTGCGGAGGAAATAGCTTCATCCAACTGGCGGAGGCAAAAAGTCCCATTCCCTTCCGTCCCCTGTCCTATTGCTCTCCTATATCTCCTATACCTTTCCTCTATTCCTATATCTCTTCTTCTATTCTTTCATTGATATAGTCTATTCCTATATCTTCTTTTCTATTATTTCTTAGATATATTTTACTATGAGTATCTCCTCTATAACCTTCATCATGTATTTTACTATGTGTATATTGATCTATACCCACTAAAACCCTCATTGTGTATTGGACTAAATAAATAAATGAATGAATGAATGAATGAATGAATGAATGAATAAATAAATAAATAAATAAATAAATAAATAAATAAATAAATAAATAAAAAAACAAAACAAAACAAAACATGGTACTCAAGGGAACCCTGCCTGCCTCAACCAACATAGAGGCGGCACTTGGACATCCCTTTCAATGACCACCTATGATACACTTGGCATCCATGAATCTGTCTAATCCTGCTTTGAAGCTATCAAGGCTGACAGCTGTCCAATCTCACCTGGAATTCCATCAACCAAGGACCCTCTGGGTGAAGAAATATTTCCCTTTATTTGTCCTCACTTTCTTACCTGTGAGCTTTAGGGAGGGCCCCCTCGTCCTAGTATTGTGTGATAGAAAAAATATTTTTTCTCTATCCACCTTTTCTATCCCATGCAGGATTTTATACCCTTCGATCAAGTCCCCCCTTCAACGCCATCTTTCAAGGCTGAAGAGACCAAGGCATTGCAACCTGGTATCATAGGGAGATGCTCCATTTCCTTGATCATTCTTGTTGCTCTTTTTTGCACCTCATTCTCTCTCATCCCCTTTTTCTTCTGCCCTCCATCGTTCCCACCATCGGGCTCTTCTCCAGTGAGTCCTTCCTTCTCATTAGGTGGTCAAAGTATTTGAGTTTCGTCTTCAGGATCTGGCCTTCTAAAGAGCAGTCGGGGTTGATCTCCTCCAGGACTGACCGGTTGGATCGCCTTGCAGTCCAAGGGACTCGCAGGGGTCTTCTTCAGCACCAGAGTTCAATGGCCTCCATTCTTTGGCCCTCAACCTTCCTCGTGGTCCAACTTTTACAGCCACGCTTTTTCTCTGCTTTTAAATATACTGTCTAGATTTGCCATCGCTTTCCTCCCCAAAAGCAAACCTCTTTCAGGATTACCATTGTCCTGTGCCAATTACAGTAGCAAGGCTGCAATTAGAATTGTAAACAGGAAAAGCTGCTGAGCCACTGATGAATGCGCTGCAATCTGATTGGTTCAGAATTGTATAAACTGTAATGCACCTTTGCATAGGTCTCCTGGTCGTTTGTAAAGCTTTGAAGACCCACCTCTGCCACGCGGGAATCGGGGGGGGGGGGGGGGGCGCTGAGTATTGAGTTTTTCTCTGGCTGATATTGTGAATGATTGAATTGGATGAATGTGTGTGACTGCATATGGGGTTTTTCTAGCACTTTTAGCAATTTCGTATAATTCTTTTTAAAGTCATTTAGATTTCCTTATATATATGTTGTTTTGTTTTAATATTGGATTTGTAGATTGTTCTGTTTGTTGGAAGCCATTCCGAGTCCTTGGAGGGGGCGGCATACAAATGTAATTAATAATAATAATAATAATAATAATAATAATAATAATAATAGATAGATAGATAGATTTATTTATTTATAAATTTAATTAATAAATATATATAGGATGGATGGATGGATGGATAGATAGATAGATAGATAGATAGATAGATAGATAGATAGATAGATAATAGATATAGGATGGATGGATGGTTGGATGGATGGATAGATAGATAGATAGATAGATAGATAGATAGATTAGATAGATAGATAGATAGATAGATAGATAGATAGATAGATAGATAGATAGATAGATAGATAGATAGATAGATAGATAGATAGATAAGGCATGGTTCATAGTGGTTAGTTCTGGGTGTTTCGTTATTGGTTTGTAATCTGTGGTTAGTGGCGGTGCACTGTGTTGTATAATAACATAGTATCGGTGTTCTGTAAATAGAATAAATTCTAGAGAATATAGTTTTGCTGCCACGAAGAAGTAAAATTTCCTCTCGAAAGTTCCTGCTGTATTGTCTTCCTTCTTCACCGTCTTCAATTCCTGATATCTTGGCTGTTTCTGACCAGTAAGGTATAAATTTGTGTAAATGACCTCTTATTTTAGGGACACCTGTGTAAGCGATCTCTTAAGGGGGACGTACCCACCCCTGAAATATAAATCCCTCCACCCTTCTGCGATGACTGGCAAGATTTCAAGCCAGTCACCGAATCCTAAGACATTTCCTGCTCCCCTGCTATAGTTGTAGCTGTGGAGCGCTTCCCATAAGTAAGAATGGCAAATGATAATGATGATAGGAGAAGGAAGAGAGAGAGAGGAAGAGGAAGAAGAAGAAGAGGAGGAGGAGGAAGAGGAAGGAGAAGATGGTGGTGGAGGAGGAGGAGGAGAAAATTCAAATTGCTTGTAAACTGTTTTGCCTGCTACTATTCTTGTCTCGCCAACCCCAAACTTGCGGCTGAACAAAATTGTAAAAGCGGTCTGGGGTCGGGGGCTGGGGGGGGGGCGCATTAGGCGAGGCTCAAACTGCCGATCCGGAGGAGGAAGAAGCGCGCGGATAAGCGCCCCCACCCACCCCAAAGAGTCTGCGACCTGCCCTCTGACTTGGGTTACGAATCCCAGCACAGCCCATCAAGTCGTCTGCCGGAACTTCAAAATCACTTTTTAAAAAGTTGCTGGATTCGGAAGAGATGAGAGACTCTCTTTCCTCCCCTCCCCCTCTCTCCCACCCCCTATTTCCTCCCCTCCCCCTCACCTCTATGCCCCCTATTTCCTGATCCCTCCCCTCTCCTCTACTCCCTCTTTCCTCCCCCTCTCTCTAACCTGCCCCCCCATCTTTGTAAGAATAATTTCCCGCCCTCCGGCCAAGCTTTGCTGCGCCTTATTGCCATGGGAACCGTGACCATTTCCAGACCCCCCCAAGCCTCCCCCCAGCCCCTAAGCCCAGCTCCGCCTCCCTCCTTCCACGCCGCCGGGCTGCGGGTCCTCCTCGGCCGTTGGGAGGGCGCGATGGGGGCGCGAAGGGCGAGAGGCGCCGGTGCCGTCGAAGAAGAGCCGGAGAAAGCCCCCCCCCCCCGCGCGACGTCTTCCCGGAGATGTTGATCCCCCTAATCAGTTCATTAGTTATAAACAACATGACACGAGAAGTTAGGAAGCCGTTGATATTAATTTTTATTTAACTAGTTGATGTTTAATCCGTCACGCCAGGCTGGCGAAGGCGGGAGCGAAAGAGGACGCGGGGGCTGGGGGGGATCCTGACAAGAACCAGTTAGACTAGGAACTTCCGAGACCGCCACCCGGGTCTGGGCGGCGGGAAGGAAGGAAGGAAGGAAAGAAGGAAAGAAAGAAGCAAGGAAGGAAGGAAGGAAGCAAAGAAGCAAGCAAGGAAGGAAAGAAGCAAAGAAGGAAGGAAGCAAAGAAGGAAGGAAGCAAGCAAGGAAGGAAGCAAGGAAGGAAGGAAGCAAAGAAGGAAGGAAGGAAGCAAAGAAGGAAGGAAGCAAACAAAGAAGGAAGGAAGCAAGGAAGGAAGGAAGCAAACAAAGAAGGAAGGAAGCAAGGAAGGAAGGAAGCAAAGAAGGAAGCAAGGAAGCAAAGAAGGAAGGAAGGAAGGAAGGAGTCCAGAAGATAGGGAAGGGGTAAGGGAGAGAGGGAGAGAAGAAGGAATAAAGGAAGGAAGGGAGGGAGGGAGATAGGGATCAAGAAGATAGGATAAAGGAGTAAAGGAGTGAGGGAGAGGACCAAGGAAGGCAGGAAGAAAGAAGGAATGAAAGAAAGAGAGAGAGAGGGAGAGAACTATGTCAGAAATAAGTTTATTTCTCAAGGTAATATCACAATGCAAGTAAATGTTTTGTAACCATGGGAAAGGCTGATATAAGCCATAATCAGCATGTAATCATGGGTTTGTTCATTGTGCTGCAACCTGATTGG
This sequence comes from Erythrolamprus reginae, assembly GCF_031021105.1. NCBI lineage: Eukaryota > Metazoa > Chordata > Lepidosauria > Squamata > Dipsadidae > Erythrolamprus > Erythrolamprus reginae. Next base: position 2,524,136 of record NC_091954.1, on the reverse strand, counting down.
CTGCAAAGTATATAACAGGAGTAACACCCTTCTATGGGTGCGGTTTGTTATACAGGGTGGTTTATCATAGAGTGGTTTGTGCTGGGTGGGTTTGTAGTTAGTGCTTAGTGGTTGCAGTGGTGGATGGAATTATAATTATATACCAGTATTGTGGATAGTTTATTACCGTGGTTAAATGTAAAGGCGATAGTGTATTTAGAGAAACATTTTGCTAAAGAAGAAAAGTAAAATATATTTTTACAAGAAAGCCTGTGGCAGTGTTTTGCATTGAAGACTTCAATTCGGTATAGTGGTGAACTTGTGGCTACTTTGGTGGGTTTACCTTCCTCAGGTGTGCAAAACTCCCCCACACAAACAAAAGGCCCAAACTTTGGTCTGGACAGTCCCAGGGAGGCTAAAGACGCGATGGAGACTCTGGACCAAACGTGGTAATCGGGACCCCCTCCCTCTTTTGGTTAATCGCCCACCTGCTCTTTCTTTCTTTTACCAGAAAGGAAATAGTTCACATTCCCAAGAAGATGCCTCCTTCGGCACCGGTTACTCATTAACCGGAGGTGAAGAAAGTTCCCAGGGAAACACAACTTCGGGAGAGAGGCCCCCAGGAGAAGGGGAGAGCCAGAGCGCGGAGACTTATAGGCCGCTTCACGGGGCTCTCCAAGCGGTGTACAGAGGTCAGCCTCTTGCTCCCCCCCTCCAACAATCTGGGTCCTCGTTTGACCCACCTCGGAAGGATGGAAGGCTGAGTCCACCTGGAGCCTGTCTGTCTGTCTGTCTGTCTGTCTGTCTGTCTGTCTGTCTGTCTGTCTGTCTGTCTGTCTGTCTAACTATCTATGTATCTATCTATGTCTCTCTCTCTCTCTCTCTCTCTCTCTCTCTCTCTCTCTATCTATCTATCTAACTATCTATCTATCTATCTATCGATCGATCGATCGATCGATCTATCATCTATTTCTTTCTCTCTCTTTCTCTCTATCATTTTTTTCTTTCTTTCTCTCCCTCTCTCTATCATCTCTTTCTTTCATTCATTCTTTCTTTCTATCTATATCTATCTACTATCTATCTATCTTTCTATCTATCTATCATCTATTTCTTTCTCTCTCTTTCTCTCTCTATCATTATTTCTTTCATTCTTTTTTCTTTCTTTCTATCCATCTATCTACTATCTATTTATCTATCTATCTTTCTATCTATCTATCATCTATTTCTTTCTCTCTCTCTTTCTCTCTATCATTTTTTCTTTCTTTCTTTCTCCCTCTCTCTCTCTCTCATCTCTTTTTTCATTCCATTCTATCTATCTATCTATCTGTCTGTCTGTCTGTCTGTCTGTCTGTCTATCATCTATCTATCTATCTATCTATCTATCTATCTTTCTTTCTTTCTTTCTATATATCTATCTATCTATCTATCTATCTATCTATCAATCATCTATTTCTTTCTCTCTCTTTCTCTCTATCATTTTTTCTTTCTTTCTTTCTCCCTCTCTCTCATCTCTTTTTTCATTCCATTCATTCTATCTCTCTCTCTCTCTCTCTCTCTCTCTCTCTCTCTCTATCTATCTATCTATCTATCTATCTATTTCTTTCTCCCTCTCTCTCATCTCTTTTTACTTTTTATTTCTATTCCTTTCTCTCTCATCTATCATTTCTCTCTCTCTCTCTCCCCCCTATCTCTGTCTGTCTGTCTGTCTGAGCTTGTCCGCTTTAGGGGCGCCTCACTGGGCCACCCAAAGCCTTCTTCCCCCACAATGACCGCCAGAGCCCACCGGCCAAAGCTTCAAGGGGGAAAGGGGGGAGGGAGGGGGAGAAAGAAAACTTCGCAAATCAAAGCTTTCCTCCCCAGAAGCGGCCGCTTGGGCTCTTCCGCCAAGCAAGGAAGAAACGAACTCCGGACGGCGGGCGGTGAAGGGGGAGCGGCGGTGGAGAAAGAGGGGGGGGGGGGGCTAGAGACCAGTCGGAGTTTTGTTGAGCCCTCCCCCCCCCGGGAGATCGAGACCGGCATCTCCCGGGCACCGTCCGAACGGCGCGGCTGTGGTGTCGAGGAAGCCGTAAGGGAAGGCGCTGCCTGAGCTGCAAGGAAAGCTTCAGAAACCGTCGGAAGGAAGGAAGGAGGGAAGGAAGGAAAGAAAGAAAGAAGGAGAGAGAGAGAGAGAAGGGAGGAAGGAGAAAGAAAGAGAGAGACAGAGAAGGAAGGAGAGTAGGAAGGAAGGAGAAAGAAAGAAAGAAAGAAATAAAAAGAAAGAGAGAAAGAAAGAAAGCGAGAGAGAGTGTGAGAGAGAGGGAAGGAAGGGAGGAGAAAGAAAGAAAGAGAAAATATTATTTTACTGAAAGAGTAGTAGATCCTTGGAACAAACTTCCAGCAGACGTGGTTGGTAAATCCACAGTAACTGAATTTAAACATGCCTGGGATAAACATATATCCATTGTAAGATAAAATACAGAAAATAGTATAAGGGCAGACTAGATGGACCATGGGGACTTTTTCTGCCGTCAGACTTCTATGTTTCTATGTTTCTAAGATAGTGAGAGAAGGATGGAAGGAAGGAAAGAGAAAGAAAGAAAGAAAGAAAGAGGGAGGGAGGGAGGAAAGGAAGGAAGGAAGGCAAAAAAAGAGAAAGAGAGAGGGGGAAGGAAGGGGAAGGAAGGAAGGAGGGAGAGAGGGAGGGAGGGATAGAAATGGGAAGGAAGGAAGGCAAAAGAAAGAGAGAGGGAAGGAAAGGAGGGAGGGAGGAAAAGAAAGGAAGAAGGGAAAGAAGGAAGGAAGGAACGAGGGAAGGAAGGAAAGAAAGAAGGAAGGAGGGGGCTGTGGGTCACGACCAGTGTGCGGGACAATTACATTGGAAACAGCGACTTGGGAAAAGGGGGGGGGCTGATGGTGGTCTTGGGGGTTTGACGAAGCCCTAAAGGGCGGGCGGGCGAGAGACGCATTGGGCGGACCCCTCGAAGCCCTTGAAGCCGGGGTGTGGAGGGGGGCCCGCTCTTCCTTCGGGCCCAGCTGGGAACCGCTTGAACTGGGCCTGAGTAGGAAAAAAAGATTCCGATCCAACGAGCTCGGACTTAACCAAATTTCAAGGGATTAAGAAAAAAAGATGGATAAGCGCTCACTATTAATAGGAATAAAAACGCCGCTACCCCTCTTTTGAAAATTAATAACACTGTAATTATAATCGTTCCAAGCAAGCTTTTATAATAATAATAATAATAATAATAATAATAATAATAATAATAATAATAATAATAATAATAATAATATAAAAGGAGGTCAATATTTGGGCGCAGGAAGCGGGAGAAAGCAATGGCGCTGGTGCTGCTTTAACACTTGATATCTTGTTATTTTATGCCGAGCTTCTTATCATTCGAGATCTGCAGGTAAAGAATCAAAATTAAAATCGCTTTCAACAACTCAATACACCGGTTCTCCCCCCACTTTCCTTTCCTTTCCTTTTTCATTCTCCCCCATCTATCTGAAAGCCAGGCCCATTCATCATCGGCGGAGGCGCGCTCCCCTGGAAAACAAGAACCCATTCAAATTTTGTACAAATTATCATATTTATCATAGTCTGAAACTCCGGAGTTACGTCTCCGCAAACTGCCTGGCAGCTTCCCCAGGGAAGTGAATCAGACTTCAGAGCAGCTCTGGGAGATTGCCTCGCCTCTTCCATCTCCTGCCCCCCCCCCGCCCTACACGCCCCCAACCTCTTTCTTTCTTTCTTTCTCTCTCTCTCTCTTTCCTTCTTTCTTTCCTTCCTTCCTTCCTTCTCTCTCTCTCTCTCTCTCTTTCTCTCTCTCTATTTCTTTCTTTCTTTCTTTCTTTCCTTCTTTCTTTCTCTCTCTCTCTCTTTCTTTCTTTCTTTTTTTCTCTCTTTCTCTCTTTCTTTCTTTCTCTCTTCTTTTCTCTCTCTCTCTCTCTTTCTTTCTTTCTCTCTCTCTCTTTCTTTCTTTCATTCTTTCTTTCATTCATTCATTAATTCTCTCTCTCTCTCTCTTTCTTTCTTTCTTTCTTTCTCTCTTTCTCTCTTTCTTTCTTTTGTTCTTTCCTTCCTTTTCTCTCTCTCTCTCGCTCTCTCTTTCTTTCTCTCTCTCTCTCTTTCTTACTTTCTTACTTTCTCTCTCTCTCTTTCTTCCTTCCTTTCTTTCTTTCTCTCTCTCTCTCTCTCTTTCTTTCGTTCTTTCTTTCTTTCCTTCCTTCTTTCTCTCTCTCTCTTTCTTTCTTTCTCTCTCTCTCTTTCTTTCTTTCTCTCTCTCTCTTTCTTTCTTTCTCTCTCTCTCTTACTTACTTACTTACTTTCTTTCTTTCTCTCTCTGTTTCTTTCTTTCTTTTTCTTTCTTTCTCTCTCTCTTTCTTCCCCATCTTTCTCTTTCTCTCTTTCTTCCCCCCTCTCTTTCTCTTTCTCACTCTTTCTCTCTCTCTTTCTCCCTCTACCTCTCTTTCTCTCTCTGTCTTCCCTCCTCTCTCTCCCTTTCTCTCCCCCTCTTTCTCTCACTCTCTCTCTCTCGTTTTCTTTTCCTCCCGCTCCCTAGAATAGAATGGAATGGAATAGAATAGAATAGAATAGAACCAAACACAATAGAATAGAACAGAAATTCTTTATTGGCCAAGTGTGTGATTGGACACACAAGGAATTTGTCTTTGGTGCAGATGCTCTCAGTGTACATAAAAGCAAAGATACATCAGAATAGAATATGATAGAATAGAACAGAACAGAATAGGGAATAGAATAGAATAGAATATAATTCTTTATTGGCCAAGTGTGTGATTGGACACAAAAGGAATTTGTCTTTGGTGCAGATGCTCTCAGTGTACATAAAAGAAAAAGAGACATTTGTCAAGAATCATGAGGTTCAACTCTTAATGATTGTCACAGAGTACAAATAACCAATCAGGAAACAATCAATATTAATAAAAACCTTAGGATAGAAGCAACAAGTTACAGTCACACAGTCCTAAGTGGGAGGAAAAGGATGATAGGAATGATGAGAAAAAACTCGCAGTAATAGTGGTTCAGACTTAGTAAAAAGTTTGACAGTGTCCAGGGAATTATTTTCCTTAGCAGAGTTTTCGGAGAGGGGCGGCATACAAATCCAAATAATAAATAAAATAAAATAAATAAAAACCTGCTCTTGTGCCTAGTTGTGGTGGGATGCAGAGCGGCCGTCCAGATTCCTGGCTGTTAAAAGTTCAAGCTGATCCAAGCCCCCTTTTCCAACACGAGAGAAGCGGGGAGCCTCCCACCCACTCACCCCGCCGGCCAGCAGATCTCCGAAGACCGACTTTGCTTCTTTCCAGAGAAACGGGCTCCATCCCGACGGCTGAGCCTGCTGGGCCCTTGGTTCTTTCCAGAAAGCCCCGGAGTCGGCTGGTGACCCGAGCTGCAAGGAAAGCTTCAGAAACCGTCCTTTGCGGCGGCCCCCATCCACCAGATGCGCCGCTTCCTGAATATTGCCTGGAAGGGCGGGCGTTGGCGCGCCCTAGAATGGAGGGAAGAACCCAGGCCTTCCATCGCCTTCCCACTTGGGAAGAGGGAGCAAGGGAGGAACAGATATGAATGGGAAGTAGGTAAGTAAGAAAGTAAGTAAGTAAGGAAGGAAGGAAGGAAGGAAGGAAGGAAGGAAGGAAGGAAGGAAGGAAGGAAGGAAGAAGCGGATGAAGAGATATGAATAGGAAGGAAGGAAGGCATATGAATGAGAAGTAGGTAAGGAAGGAAGGAAGGAACTAATGAAGAGATATGAATAGGAAGGAAGGAAGGAAGGGATATGAATGAGAAGTAGGTAAGGAAGTAAGTAAGTAAGTAAATAAGGAAGGAAGGAAGGAAGGAAGGAAGGAAGGAAGGAAGAGATATGAATAGGAAGGGAGGGAGGGAGGAAGAGATATGAATAGGAAGGAAGGAAGGAGGAAGGGATATGAATGGGAAGTAGGTAAGTAAGAAAGTAAGTAAGTAAGTAAGGAAGGAAGGAAGGAAGGAAGGAAGGAAGGAAGAAGCGGATGAAGAGATATGAATAGGAAGGAAGGAAGGCATATGAATGAGAAGTAGGTAAGGAAGGAAGGAAGGAAGGAACTAATGAAGAGATATGAATAGGAAGGAAGGAAGGAAGGGATATGAATGGGAAGTAGGTAAGTAAGTAAGTAAGTAAGTAAGGAAGGAAGGAAGGAAGGAAGGAAGGAAAGAAGGAAGGAAGGAAGAAGCGGATGAAGAGATATGAATAGGAAGGAAGGAAGGCATATGAATGAGAAGTAGGTAAGGAAGGAAGGAAGGAAGGAAGGAAGGAACTAATGAAGAGATATGAATAGGAAGGAAGGAAGGAAGGGATATGAATGAGAAGTAGGTAAGGAAGTAAGTAAGTAAATAAATAAGGAAGGAAGGAAGGAAGGAAGGAAGGAAGAGATATGAATAGGAAGGGAGGGAGGGATGAAGAGATATGAATAGGAAGGAAGGAAGGCATATGAATGAGAAGTAGGTAAGGAAGGAAGGAAGGAAGTAAGGAACTAATGAAGAGATATGAATAGGAAGGAAGGAAGGAAGGGATATGAATGAGAAGTAGGTAAGGAAGTAAGTAAGTAAGTAAATAAGGAAGGAAGGAAGGAAGGAAGGAAGGAAGGAAGAGATATGAATAGGAAGGGAGGGAGGGATGAAGAGATATGAATAGGAAGGAAGGAAGGCATATGAATGAGAAGTAGGTAAGGAAGGAAGGAAGGAAGGAACTAATGAAGAGATATGAATAGGAAGGAAGGAAGGAAGGGATATGAATGAGAAGTAGGTAAGGAAGTAAGTAAGTAAGTAAATAAGGAAGGAAGGAAGGAAGGAAGGAAGGAAGAGATATGAATAGGAAGGGAGGGAGGGAGGAAGAGATATGAATAGGAAGGAAGGAAGGAGGAAGGGATATGAATGAGAAGTAGGTAAGTAAGTAAGTAAGTAAGGAAGGAAGGAAGGAAGGAAGGAAGGAAGGAACTAATGAAGAGATATGAATAGGAAGGAAGGAAGGGATATGAATGAGAAGTAGGTAAGGAAGTAAGAAAGTAAGGAAGTAAATAAGGGAGGAAGTAAGTAAGTAATGAAGAGATATGAATAGGAAGGAAGGAAGGAAGGGATAGAAATGGGAAAACAGGCAGGCAGGGAGGGATAGGAATGAGAAGGAAGGAAGGAAAGCACAGAGACAGTGGTTGCAATTATTTAACTTATTTTTATCATTATATTTTTAAATTATTTTAAATGGATCAGTTTGGAAAACAGACAGGGAATCCCTCCCTTCAACCTACTGCACGGCCTTATTTCTTTAACATGATTATTATAGGTACCTGTCTACTCCTCTACACCACCTTGTAACTTTATGTCTGTACAGTGGCACCTCTACCTAAGAACACCTCTACTTATGAACTTTTCTAGGTAAGAACTGGGTGTTCAAGATTTTTTTGCCTCTTCTCAAAGAACCATTTTCTACATACAAACCGGAGCCTCCGAAACTGTAACCAGAAAAGGCAGAGAGAAGCCTCCATGGGGCCTCTCTAGGAATCTCCTGGGAGGAAACAGGGACGAAAAAGGCAGGGAGAAGCCTCCATGGGACCTCGCTTGAAATCTGGGAGGAAACAGGGCCTCCACCCTCCCTGTGGTTTCCCCAATCGCACGCCTTATTTGCTTTGACATTGATTCCTCTGGGAAAAATTGCTTCTTCTTACAAACTTTTCTACTTAAGAACCTGGTCAGGGAACGAATTAAGTTTGTAAGTAGAGGCACCACTGTATATTGACTTTCCTCAATTTTCCAATTTTTAAAGGACCAGGACTGCAAATCCCAACAAGCAAAGATTTTTTACAATGGACTTTTTTCTTAGTCTCTCTATTCAAAAGCAGTGGAGGAGCGTGTCCCCTCCTTCACCCCATCGCAACGTCTGAGTTCACACTTCAAGGGGCAACAGATTCCCCCACCCCCCCATCCTGGAAAAGAAGTTCCAATGCCATGTTTGTTAACTAGGTTATCTAGGCTGCGGACGATTTTAATGCTGAATTTTATAGCTTCATCATGCTCCACCGTCCTTGTGAATATTGTAATATTGCATTTTTTACAAGTTACTCTTCTGTTAATGTTCCAGCTAGTAACTTTTATAATCCTCCTCAATGAATTTTTTTTTTTTTATTCTTCCGCACCGTTAACCTCACTGGCGGCACCTCAGCCCCTGGCAGGATGGAGAAAGATGGAATGTTCTTCTTTAATCGGAAAATAATAATAATAATAATAATAATAATAATAATAATAATGATAACGACAACAACATACAGAAGGTTCTCTCCTCTTCCTCCCTCCCTCCCCACCCCTTGTCTCTTTTAGCCTGGGAAATGCTTGGGGAGAGGGATGTGAAATGGTCAATCATCCATCCAAGCCCTCCCACCTTCTCTCTCTCTCTCTCTCTCTGTTTCTTTTTCTCCCTCCCTCTCTTTCTCTCCCCTCTTCCTCTCAACTTTCTTCCCTCTCTCTCTCCTCTCTCTGTCTCTGCCCCTCCCTCTTTATCCCCCCTTCTCATCTATCTATCTATCTATCTATCTATCTATCTATCTATCTATCCATCCATCCATCCATCATCTATCTATCTATCTATCTATCTATCTCATCCATCCATCCATCCATCATCTATCTCATCTATCACGTACCTTCTACCAACAATCCATTTATCCATCCATCATCTATCTATCTATCTATCTATCTATCTATCTATCTATCTATCTATCTATCTATCTACCTACCTATCTATCTATCATGTTTCTTCTACCATCCATCCATCCATCATCTATCTCACCTATCTATCTATCCATCCATCCATCCATCCATCCATCCATCCATCCATCATCTATCTCATGTATCTATCTATCTATCTATCTATCTATCTATCTATCTATCTATCTATCTATCTATCAATCTATCTATCTATCTATCTATCTATCTATCTATCTATCCATCTCTCTCTTTGTGTTGTGTCCGTGTGCTTCATTTTCTCCCTGTGTCTATTTTTTGCTGCCCTATTTCTCACGCAATCTACTGGCGACACCGAGGATAAGCAGGGCTGTCACCACAGCAGGAAAGAGGGAGGCAACACCCAGAAAATTGTGTGAACCACCGAGGGCCACTACTCAACCGAAAAAAGAACAAATTAAGCAACTGAAACGAAGACCACAACTCTTTGCATTGCCCACGGTTGGAAGAGGAAGGCTTGGTGGAATTGACAGCCCTTCTTGGTGAGATGGACAAAGGGTTTTATTGACATTTCCTACGTAATAACTGGAAACCTTTTACCGGTGTTTTTTTTTGTGTAAGAAAGAAAAAGATTTCATAACTCAGCGATGATTAGAAAAATAGTTTATAAAAAGGAAGAAAATTATGATGAAATCTTAGAGAGGGAGTTTTGATTAAAATTGTATCTATAACAAGTAATGGGGGCAGGGATGTAGTGGAGGTAGTAAGTTTAGGCACTGTTTATTGAATACTTAATAGTTCTTTTATTCTCCTTCCTTCTCTAGTACCTTAGTATGATCCTTAATTACTTTTAAAATAGGAAATAATTAAATAGTATGTTTTTACCCATAAAGACTTTAATCATTTGAATCATTCTCTAGAACTGAACTATTATAACAATGAAGGAAAATTGAGCTACTTGCCTAATCTGTTATCATACTGAACCTTGTGGGTTCAGTACAAAACCTTAAAATGTTACTGTGCTCCTCGACAAATAATGCTGTCGACCATTTGCCCTTTTTGTGGCTCTTCAAGTAATGGGATTTAATCCACTAAAAAAGGGTCCAAGCACCTATTTGAAAATTTATCTTGGTCGGTAAGCCACTCCCACCAAGTCACATGACCTTTAAGCCACCCCCCCTGGTCACAAAATTGTCAAGCCACTCCCACCTGGTCACATGGCTGGCAAGCCACTCCTACCCAATCATATGACCATGAAGCCACACCCACACAATAAGCCACGCCCACAGCATGGTAGTAAATTTTTTTGCAGCCCTGCGCTGTGTATAACTGCCAAGAGGAAGATCAAAAGTTATATCTGTATCTATTTCATGCTTTTTTGTTCTTTTATTTTCACTTTCTATTTAGTTTTTCCTTTTTCCTTCTTTTTCCCCATTTTCTTTGCTGTTGTGGTTAGCTCTGGCCCAGCTCCTGCCCCAAGGACTGTGGATGTGGGGGAGACATCCACATGCTGCAGGCCTGTTTTGCCCCCGGTGGAATCTGCTGATGAAGGCTCCTCTGACCAAGAAGACATGAGTGACAGGGAGGAGGAGAGTGTGGCAGACAGCTCAGAAGGAGATCAATTATCTAGCTCCTCCTTGGATTCGGAACAAGAGTTAATGATACAGCCACGCATGCGGAGAGCGATGCATAGGCAGCAACAACGGAGATATTATTATCAAAGAAAATGAGGCCACCTGTGGTTGGGTGGGACTGTGGTCATTAGTGAGGCTGCTATAAAGAGCAGCCTGTGGGTTTGGCCATTGTGGAGGATTATCTGATCGTTGTGTTTCGTGACTGCTTTACTGACTTTGACCTTTTGTGTGCTGATTTCCCCCCGCTTTGAAACTAAACCAGAGCAAAGTGTGTTTCACTTTGTGAAAGAAGAAGGACTGTGACTTGCCTCACAGCTGCAAGCTAAGTATCTCAGAACTGATAAGGGACTTGTACCAATTACCAGTTTGTTTGGAGACGAGTGCTCTTGGCTGTACCAAAAGAGGGCTTAGGTTAAGTGCATTTTCATTATAAAGAACATGGTTTTGAATTTTCAAACGTGTGTGTGTCTGAAATTTGTACCTGTGAATTTTTCGGAGGAGTTTACCAGAGAGCCCGACAGAACACTATGTGTTTTTTCCTTTCTCTGAATATATTTCTTATTACCTGTGTGTGCTCTTTTACTAAAAACCATTTCACAAAAATGAAGATGAAGACAACAGTCATAAACAGACCCAGAGGTCCAGTGATGGGCTGCCCAAATTTTTACTGCCATGCTGGGGCGTGGCTTATTTTGTGGGTGTTGCTAGATGCTCAGGTGGGAGGGGCTTGACAACCATGTGACCGGGGTTGGCTTAAAGGTCCCCCCCGCCCCGGAGGCGTCCCTCCTTAGCCAGAAGTTTTGCATCACAACTCTAGACTTCTCTCTATCCGTTTCCTTTTTTATTTTTAAATATCTAAATGTAGTAAAAAGCATTAGAAACATAGAAACATAGAAGTCTGACGGCAGAAAAAGACCTCATGGTCCATCTAGTCTGCCCTTATACTATTTTCTGCATTTTATCTTACATTGGATCTATGTTCATCCCAGGCATGTTTAAATTCAGTTGCTGTGGATTTACCAACCACGTCTGCTGGAAGTTTGTTCCAAGGATCTACTACTCTTTCAGTCAAATAATATTTTCTCATGTTGCTTTTGATCTTTCCCCCAACTAACTTCAGATTGCGTCCCCTTGTTCTTGTGTTCACTTTCCTATTAAAACCACTTCCTTCCTGAACCTTATTTAACCCTTTCACATATTTAAATGTTTCGATCATGTCCCCCCTTTTCCTTCTGTCCTCCAGACTCTACAGATGGAGTTCATGAAGTCTTTCCTGATACGTTTTATGCTTAAGACCTTCCACCATTCTTGTAGCCCGTCTTTGGACCCGTTCAATTGTGTCAATATCTTTCTGTAGGTATGGTCTCCGGAACTGAACACAATATTCCAAATGTGGTCTCACCAGCGCTCTATACAGCGGGATCACAATCTCCCTCTTCCTGCTTGTGATACCTCTAGCTATGCAGCCAAGCATCCTACTTGCTTTTCCTACCGCCCGGCCACACTGCTCACCCATTTTGAGACTGTCAGAAATCTCGACCCCTCAATCCTTCTCTTCTGAAGTTTTTGCTAACACAGAACTGCCAATGCAATACTCAGATTGAGATTGCATTTATTTCTTCTTCTTCCTTCTTGGACGTTCAGTTGACCAGTCTAAAGAGCCCGCAGGAAGCAGGCATTCAGCCATCCATAACAGGCAAAGAGGAGGTTTCTGGACATTTTTCTTGCAATCAGCAGCTATTCAGAATTCAGAGTTTCTCTGAGTACTATTCTGTCTTTCTTGTCCTTTCGCCTCTTGAATTACGCAGGCAAAGCCCTCTCCACTCTGTTTGCTTACATAGTAATTTGCTCCTTGGAACATGGTCATCTTACATGCCTCTTATAGTCTCTGTTTACTCAGTAGGGGGCTGAGTAAAGTAGGGCTGAGCCCGGGGGGGGGGGGGCGGGAGGGCAACGTTTCCTTTCCACCCCACTTCATGCAAAACCTAATTTTGATTTAATCTGGAAAATGTTTTTTAAAAAACAACAATGACACTCGATGCACAAGTACAGCTTAAAATGAAACTTGAAGCTTTGTAAACTCTAGACTTTATTTCTTACATACTTCAAAATATTTAAGAAAATAAAAACAATAAACAAATGGACATTATTAAAACAACTGCAGAGCGAAACTAAGCTACCTATATCTTTCTTTCTCTTTACAATTTGGGGTGGGGGTGGGGAATATAGCCTGCATGATAAATCCTTAAAGTATATATGAAATTACACTGCTCAAAAAAATAAATAAAAAGTGCTATTGCTAACATGTTGTAAGCCGCCCTGAGTCTAAGGAGAAGGGCGGCATAAAAATCGAATGAATGAATGAATGAATGAATGAATGAATGAATGAATAAACAAAGAAACAACTGCAGGAACTGGGCAGTGATGGGCTCCTACAGGTATGGTCAGGTACGCAGAACTGGTAGAAAACGTTTGGTCAAGTATGAAGAACTGGTAGAAAAAAATTGATTTTTTTTTCTTTTTTCTCCTTCTGGGCTCTGGGTATGTTTTTCTTATAGCAGTAAATGAGGTTGAATGTGTATAGTTTTAGAAAAGCTGTGTGTGTTTATATAGTAGATAATGTATATTTTTTTGTGCCTGTGTGTAATATGTATGTACACATATGACATATATACACAGAATTAAATAGTATATCTTGGTTATGACCTATAAAGCCCTTCATGGCACCAGACCAGAATATCTCCGGGACCGCCTTCTGCCGCACGAATCCCAGCGACCGGTTAGGTCCCACACAGTGGGTCTTCTCCGGGTCCCGTCGACTAAACAATGTCGTCTGGCGGGACCCAGGGGAAGAGCCTTCTCTGTGGCGGCTCCGACCCTCTGGAACCAGCTCCCCCCTAAGATTAGGATTGCCCCCACCCTCCTTGCCTTTCGCAAACTCCTTAAAACCCACCTCTGCTGTCAGGCATGGGGGAACTGAAACATCTCCCCCTTGCCCATGTTGTTTTGGTGTTAGATTGATTGTGTGCTTGTTTTTTTAATATTCTGGGGTTGTTTTTTATGAATTTTTTAGCTTAACATTGTAATTGGATTGGTGGGTATTGGATTTGTTATTATGTATTGTTTTTACCTTGTTGTGAGCTGCCCCGAGTTTGCAGAGAGGGGCGGCATATAAATCCAATAAATCTAATCTAATCTAATCTATATTTTGGATGTTCAGTCATAGTAAATAGAGAGGGAAATTGTGTCTCTTTGAGGCCAGGAGAGGCCAGGCACCCGAACCCAAACCCTTGACGTGAGTGACGTCAAGTTGGCCACTTTTAAGCCAGTCACATGACCTTTAAGCCATCCCTGGTCACATGATCATCAAGCCACTCCCATCTGGTCACATGGCCAACAAGCCACACCCAGAAAATAAGCCACGCCCGCAGTGTGGTAGTAAAAATATTTGCAACCTTTCACTGGGACCGGGACAGAGGGATAAAAACCTTGAGCAGCATTTGAAGTCTCTTCTCACTGACAAAAACTAAAAAATAATAATAATAAAAAAAATCCACCACTCTGCCGTTTGTGCATCATTAACGGCATTCTAAAATTGGGCAATGTATCACAAATAGCATTTACCTCTTGAACATGCAGGAACTTTAGCTTCAGTGACGGTACATGGGCTTCCTGGTTAAAAAGGCTGAGAGAAAAGTGCGGGAATGGGAAGGAGAAAATGAGAGCAGGCTTCACACTTCATTAAGTAAATGCCCGTCATTGGATCAGGACGGCTGTATGCAATGAACATAATGAAAAACGAAGCCCACAGATATGTGATCTGGGGATCTTCTCCACCGACGAGTCTATTTCAGATTGGCCCTGAGCAATGGTGGGAAGGGCTTTTATTCCTTGTTCATCAGTGTATAGCAATAAATACATATTTTATCAAAGTAGAACTAAAGTGGAACGGCACCCACCTGAAAGATGCTCTTATTGCGGGCTAAGATTTCAAATGCATGGTTGACACACAGCCTCGGTTTACATAAACTGCCAGAAAGCAGCTTGTCACCATAAAGCTGGCTGGGCCAGAAATTTCTGGCAATTGAAAGAGATTTGATGATCATGACCCAATTGTCATAAATCACACACACACACAAGATCAAAGCAATGGAAACTGCAGTTTAATGGTTCCAAATGTAAAATAATGCACTTGGGGAAAAAGGAATCCTCAGTCTGAGTATTGCATTGGCAGTTCTGTGTTAGCAAAGACTTCAGAAGAGAAGGATTTAGGGGTCGTGATTTCTGACAGTCTCCAAATGGGTGAGCAGTGTGGTCGGGCGGTAGGAAAGGCAAGTAGGATGCTTGGCTGCATAGCTAGAGGTATAACAAGCAGGAAGAGGGAGATTGTGATCCCCTTATATAGAGCGCTGGTGAGACCACATTTGGAATATTGTGTTCAGTTCTGGAGACCTCACCTACAAAAAGATATTGACAAAATTGAACGGGTCCAAAGACGGGCTACAAGAATGGTGGAAGGTCTTAAGCATAAAACGTATCAGGAAAGACTTCATGAACTCAATCTATATAGTCTGGAGGACAGAAGGAAAAGGGGGGACATGATCGAAACATTTAAATATGTTAAAGGGTTAAATAAGGTTCAGGAGGGAAGTGTTTTTAATAGGAAAGTGAACACAAGAACAAGGGGACACAATCTGAGGTTAGTTGGGGGGAAGATCAAAAGCAACGTGAGAAAATATTATTTGACTGAAAGAGTAGTAGATCCTTGGAACAAACTTCCAGCAGATGTGGTTGGTAAATCCCCAGTAACTGAATTTAAACATGCCTGGGATAAACATATATCCATTGTAAGATAAAATACAGGAAATACTATAAGGGCAGACTAGATGGACCATGAGGTCTTTTTCTGCCGTCAGACTTCTATGTTTCTATATTTCTATCCTATTTTGCTTTCTTGGTAGCCGTACGGAAAAACAAAAAATAGAAAAACAGGGGGAGGAATATATATTATTAGGCTACGTTTAAAATCTCTAATTCACCGAAGCGTTTCCATTTATCTGTGTGAGATGATTCCGATGCCATAATTGTTGCCATTTCCCGTTTTCAAAACGGGGCATTTAATTTGAACGAATCTGGTTATTTAATACTGTAGCAATGCTTTGTGGGAGTTTAGTTTTACTGTTTGGATTTTAAGCAGAATCGTTTATTATTGTCCACTGTCGACTCTTCAACTAATATCAAATGACCTAAGTGCTAAAGCCCACTGCAACAATATCGCCAAAAAAGCTTCTAGAGTTGTTAACCTGACCCTACGCAGCTTCTGCTCAGGCAATCTCACACTACTCACAAGAGCCTACAAAACTTTTGCCAGACCCATCCTTGAATACAGCTCATCTGTCTGGAACCCATACCACATCTCGGACATCAACACCCTTGAAAATGTCCAAAGATACTTCACCAGAAGAGCCCTTCACTCCTCCACTCGAAACAGAAGACTCTACGAAAATAGACTAACAATCCTGGGCCTAGAAAGCCTAGAACTATGGCGCCTAAAACACGATTTGAGTATTGCCCACAAGATCATATGCTGCAACGTCCTACTGGTCAATGACTACTTCAGCTTCAACCGCAACAACACAAGAGCACGCAACAGATTCAAACTTAATACGAACCGCTCCAAACTTGACTGTAAAAAATATGATTTCAACAATCGAGTTATCGAAGCGTGGAACTCATTACCGGACTCAATTGTGTCAACCCCTAACCCACAACACTTCTCCCTTAGACTCTCCACGATTGACCTCTCCAGGTTCCTAAGAGGCCAGTAAGGGGCGTACATAAGTGCACTGGTGTGCCTTTCGTCCCCTGTCCAATTGTCTTTCCTTTCTTTCACCTATCATATATATATTCTCTTCCTTCCATATATCCTCTCCTCTAAGTTCACTTTTACCCTTATATATATTACCACATGTCTATTTTTCTTCCTATGTATTTGTGTATTGGACAAATGAATGAATGAATAAATAGAATATATAACCACCGTTGTATTTCACTGTGTTACTTGTCAACCCAGTTAAATAATGTATAGTGGATTAAAGTTGAACATTTACTTTTTAACCTACTTGTGTTCTCTATTTGTGGGGGGAATGTGGGCAATTGTACATTGGCTTTCAAGCAGTGAAGGGCTGCTCTTCTTACCTCCTAGTGGTGCTCCCTTGGAGGTTGTCGTGGGCATGTGTGTGTCCATTAGTTGCGCACGTGCCCGTCAGCACAAAATTTGGCTGCCGGAGTGAGATTTTAGCTATTTTTGCAAATATTTCTGCGCATGCGCAGAAGCAAAAATTTGTCACAAATAGCCAAAATCTCACTCTTGCGTGCATCCTTGTGCAAGATTTGGCTTGTTGTGCATGCGTGAAAGCCATTTATCACATGGGGACACACAGCTGTGCACGCATCCTGGATTTTCCTAAATAAGACATCCTCAAATAAGACACCCTCAAAACCGTAGAAATGGTGGTAGACTTTCAGAGAAACCCTTCCACCCTTCCACCTCTCACAATACTAGACAACACAGTATCAACAGTAGAGACCTTCAAATTTCTAGGTTCTATCATATCTCAAGACCTAAAATGGTCACCTAACATCAAAAACATCATCAAAAAAGCACAACAAAGAATGTTCTTTCTGCGCCAGCTCAGGAAACTCAAACTGCCCAAGGAGCTGCTGATACAGTTCTACAAAGGAATCATTGAGTCTGTCATCTGCACCTCTAGAACTGTCTGGTTTGGTGCTGCAACCCAACAGGACCGACACAGACTTCAGAGGAGAATCAGAACTGCAGAAAAAACAATGGCTGCCAACCTGCCTTCCATTGAGGACCTGTAGACTGCACGAGTCAAAAAGAGGGCAGGGAAAATATTTACTGACCCCTCACATCCTGGACACAAATTGTTTCAACTCCTACCCTCAAAACATCGCTACAGAGCACAGCACACCAAGACAACTAGACACAAGAACAGTTTTTTTCCGAACGCCATCACTCGACTAAACAAATATTTCCCTCAACACTGTCAGACTTTCTACTAAATCTGCACTTCTATTCTACTAGTTTTTCTCATCATTCCTATCACCCATTTCCTCCCATGTTGACTGTATGACTGTAACTTGTTGCGTATATCCTAAGATTTTTATTAATATTGCTTCTTCATTGCTTATTTGACCCCTATGACAATCATTAAGTGTTGTACCACATGATTCTTGACAAATGTATATTTTATTTTATGTACGCTGAGAGCATATGCACCAAGACAAATTCCTTGTGTGTCCAATCACACTTGGCCAATAAAAATTCTATTCTATTCTATTCTGATAATAAGCCCAACTGGGGTTTTTCAATAAGGCCAAGCACTTATTTCAGGGTTCAAAAAAATAATAATCTAACACAGTATCTTATTTTCAGGGAAGCATGATATCTCCATCTCTCTCTCTCTCTCTCTCTCTCTTTCTCTCCTATGTCTATCTATCATTCATCTCTATCTATCATCTCTATCTAATCTATCTGCCGATCTTCCCATAACTTAACTCGGGGTGGCTCAACAGGGTTCTTCAAAGAGGGAACTTCACTACGACACCTTAAACAGGATCTAAGCATTGCCCACAAGATCATATGCTGCAACCTCCTGCCTGTCAACAGCTTCAACCACAACAACACAAGAACACACAACAGATACTAGCTTAATATTAACTGCTCCAAACAGGACTGTAAAAAATACGACTTTAGTAATCGAGTTGTCGAAGCGTGGAACTCATTACCGGACTCTGTAGTATCTTCCCCTAACTCCCAACATTTTACCCTTAGACTATCCACGGCTGACCTCTCCAGATTCCTAAGAGGTCAGTAAGGAGCGTGAATAAGTGCACCAGCGTGCCTCCCGTCCCCTGTCCTATTGCCTCTCCTATATCGTATCTACTATTTTTCTATTCTATTCTTCTTATACTACTCTCATAATATTTTTATTAGAATAGAATAGAATTTTATTGGCCAAGTGTGATTGGACACACAAGGAATTTGTCTTGGTGCATGTGCTCTCAGCGTACATAAAATAAAATATACATTTGTCAAGAATCATCTGGTACAACACTTAATGATTGTCATAGGGGTCAAATAAGCAATGAAGAAGCAATATTAATAAAAATCTTAGGATATAAGCAACAAGTTACAGTCATACAGTCAACATGGGAGGAAATGGGTGAAAGGAATGATGAGAAAAACTAGTAGAATAGAAGTGCAGATTTAGTAGAAAGTCTGACAGTGTTGAGGGAATTATTTGTTTAGTAGAGTGATGGCGTTCGGGGAAAAACTGTTCTTGTGTCTAGTTGTCTTGGTGTGCAGTGCTCTGTAGCGACGTTTTGAGGGTAGGAGTTGAAACAATTTGTGTCCAGGATGTGAGGGGTCAGTAAATACTTTCCCCGCCCTCTTTTTGACTCGTGCAGTATACAGGTCCTCAATGGAAGGCAGGTTGGCAGCAATTGTTTTTTCTGCAGTTCTGATTCTCCTCTGAAGTCTGTGTCGGTCCTGTTGGGTTGCAGCACCAAACCGGACAGTTCTAGAGGTGCAGATGACAGACTCAATAATTCCTCTGTAGAACTGTATCAGCAGCTCCTTGGGCAGTTTGAGCTTCCTGAGCTGGCGCAGAAAGAACATTCTTTGTTGTGCTTTTTTGATGATGTTTTTGATGTTAGGTGACCATTTTAGGGTTAGGGTTAGGGTATACATTCTATTCCTATATTTTCACTTCTATTCTTTCTCTAGTATATTTTACTGGGGTATAAGTAATGTATTTTCCAATCCATTTCATTTGGACAAAAGATAGATAGATAGATAGATAGATAGATAGATAGATAGATAGATAGATAGATAGATAGATAGATAGATAGATAGTGTTCTGTCTGGGTCCCTCCAGCAAACACCAACCCAAAAAGAGAAGTCAGACACACTGGTAAAAATCAAAGGCAGTTTATAGAATTCAAAGCAAACACAGGTAACAGAAAATGTCCTTACAAACAGGAACACACTGAAACTTAAAGATGTTTCATGAAGGCCATGAAGTAAAACAGATTCTTGCTGTCAAAAACAACGCTGGAGATAACAAACCCACGCCTCCCCCAAGTCTTCCAGTCTTCTAGGCCACAAGCCAAGATCAGAGACGCCGAGAAGCAAAGCAGGGTCACAGAACTTCCAGTTGATAATGCTCCACATGGCTGAAAGGGCTTGCCTGCCTTTTAAACCCTGCTGAGGAGAACCACACCCAAACCCAGCTGTTGCCAATTCAGGGATGCCAATACCTTTCTAATTGGTCCCGTCTCTGAGCTGCACGTCGCTGTCTCATGTCAATTATAGCCTGTGCTTCCTCATCCAATGAGGCCAGGCTACTGGCTGGGGAGAGCCCCCCCCCCCGGGGCTCTCAGGCTGCTCCCCCTCATCCTCTTCCTGACGTTCCTCTCCCCCGTCTGCCTGGTCCTCCCCCTCCTGTTCACTGTCCTCCTCCTCCGGGCCTGGATCCAGCAGAGACGCAGCCGGTCCCTGAGGAGCCTCAGGCTGAATCACAACAGATAGATAGATAGATAGATAGATAGATAATGATGATAGATAGATAGATAATGATGATAGATAGACAGACAGACAGACAGACAGACAGACAGACAGACAGACAGACAGACAGACAGACAGATAGACTGCAGATCCACTTTCATTTCTGGGAGACTGGTAAATTCCCAAAAGGCTGGAGAGAAGAAATGTCATCTCCATTTCTAAAAAGAGGAAGTAGGAGGAAACTTCACTCATTTGATGTCCATACTGGGCAAGGCAGTTACATTATAAAACAGAAGGTTTGCGAGCAGGTGGATAAGCCTACGTACGACAATTAAAGGATCAAGTTTGAATTTGTTACAAAGATTACGTGCTGAGCATTTCAGGGGTAGCGATGCTAGCGTTCAGCCAACACAAAACACACTGCGAGTTTTGCTTACTTGTTATTGCTTAGCTGTTGCTTGTTTTAGTGTGTTTGTAGAGGGAGATTGTCATGTTAGGTTATATCTTTGGGTCATGTTATCACATCATCTGGATTTGGATAAATTTCTAACAACGAGAAGAGGTCATCTTGTACTTCCCAGACAGAAGCCTGCTTTTTCTTCTTCTTCTTCTATTCCATGCTCGAGTGCCTTGTTCGGTTCAGTTTAAATAGCTTAACTAATGAAGCTTCCAATTGTAATAGTTTGTACTCCAATAGTTACTGATTGTTGATTCATAACATTTTATTCTAACTTTCCGTGGACTCACACAGGCACTGAAAGTATTGAGTAGGCTTCTTAAAAGTATTGTCTAGCCCAGTGTTTTTCAACCAGTGTGCCGTGGCACACTACCGTGCCGCGAGACATGGTCAGGTGTGCCGCGAAGAAGGAAGCTCAGGTTCCAGTCTTGCAATTTTTTGCTGAGAGAGAGAGAGAGTGAGTGAGAGAAAGAAAGAAAGAAAGAGAGAGAGAGAGCGAAAGCAAGAGAGAGAAAGAAAAGAGAGAAAGAGAGAGAAAGCAAGAGTGAGAGAGAGAGAAAGAAAGCAAGAGAGGGAGAGAGAAAAGGAGAGGAAGGGAGAAAGAGAGAGAGAGAGAGAAATGAGGAAAAAGGGGAGGAAAAAAAGAAATGAGAAAATGATTGAGGCAGCGAATGAGAGGAAAGAGAGAGAAACAAAAGAGAGAAGTGACTCTTGATTTAAAGCATATGATAAAAAGCACCCAAAGAATAAGAGAGAGAGAAAAAAGCCCAGCCCTCACCTGTTTTTGGAAATGGTTGAAGAGTGTGTATACACACACACACACATGGGGGGAGGAGACATGGATGGAAAAAGAGAGGAGAGTGTCTTAGAGTGTCATTTTGTGTCATTTTGGTTGGTGGTGTGCCCCAGGATTTTGTAAATGCAAAAAATGTGCCGCGGCTCCAAAAAAGGTTGAAAATCACTGGTCTAGCCAATGAAGGGCTGCAAATTATTTTTTCTACCACACTGTGGGCGTACCTTATTTTGTGGGTGTGGCTTGCTGATCATGTGAACAGGTGGGAGTGGCTTGACGATCATGTGACCAGGGGGGTGGCTTAAAGGTCATGTGACTGGCTTAAAGGAGGCCAACCTAATGTCACTCACGTCAAGAGTTTGGATTAGGGTGCCTGGCTTTTCCTTGGTAGAAAAAATTTGATTTTTTTTCTTTTTTTCACTTCTGGGTTCTGAGTATGTTTTTCCTATTATGGTAAATGAGGTTGAATGTGTATAATTTTAGAAGAGCTGTGTGTGTGTGTGTGTGTGTGTGTGTGTGTGTGTGTACATATACATACAGTTTAGATAATGTATATTTTTGTGTGCCTGTGTGTAATATCTATGTACACATGTGGCATATATACATAGAATTAAATAACATATTTTTGATGTTCAGTAATAGTAAATAGATAGGGGAATAGATAGGAATCATCCACAGTAAATAGACAGGAATCATCCGCAGGAACTGAATTTAAACATGCCTGGGATAAACATAGATCCATCCAAAGATAAAATACAGGAAATAGTATAAGGGTATACTAAGGGTTTTAAATTGTTTTAACTATTGGATTTGTACTGTTTTGTTGTTGTGAGCCTCTCCGAGTCTGCAGAGAGGGGTGGCATACAAATCTAATTAATAATAATAATAATAATAATAATAATAATAATAATAATGGCAGACTAGTTGGACCAGGAGGTCTTTTTCTGCTGTCAATCATCTATGTTTCTATGTTTCTATGAATTGTATCTCTTTGAGGTGAGGAGAGGCCAGGCACCCTAACCCTAACCCAAACCCTTGACGTGAGTGATCTCAAGTTGGCCACCTTTAAGCCAGTCACATGACCTTTAAGCCACCCCCTGGTCACATGATCATCAAACCACTCCCACCTGGTCACATGGCCAGCAAGCCACACCCACAAAATAAGCCACACCGACAAGTATGGTAGCAAAAATTTTTGCAGCCCTTCGCTGGTTGTTTGATATTATTTTATAGCGTTCTACTGATTTTGCAATATTCTTTCTGATCCAAAGCAAACTGTTTCTTTGCTTTTCATGTCGTGAGAAGTAAAATCCTTTCCAATCCATTTCATTTGTCCGGTGTCTAAGATGTCAACGTATAGCTTGTTTTCAATTTTCAGACTTTTGAGCTTTTCCGTGTTTATTCTTCTTACATTCCTTGTTCCCGCAAAAATCTGTCTTGCAGGCTTTATATTTTCTTTTCCTGAAAGGCAACACTAACAATTAGACATCCTGATGGCTTCAATCTACCCATATCATAAATACTATTAGTACTCAGAAAGATTTTCAGCTTTCACAAATATGTTCAGTGCCGTATGACTCCCTAGGGGGCACATCATAATTTACTGTAAGTTCTATCACCTTATATTATACTATTGATGTAGTTTTAGTAATTTTCCCCCCAGTCAGAACAGATAATTAATAATAATAATAATTTATTGGATTTGTATGCCACCCCTCTCCGCAGACTTGGGGTGGCTAACAACAATAATAAACACAACATGTACAATCCAATAATAAAAACAACTAAAAACCCCTATTATAAAACCAAACATACACACAAACATACCATGCATAACTTGTAATGGCCTAGGGGGAAGAGCTATCTCAACTCCCCCATGCCTGGCGGTATAAATGAGTCTTGAGTAGTTTACGAAAGACAGGGAGGGTGGGGGCAGTTCTAATCTCCCGGGGGAGTTGGTTCCAGAGGGCCGGGGCCGCCAAAGAGAAGGCTCTTCCCCTGGGGCCCGCCAAACGACATTGTTTTGTCGACAGGACCCAGAGAAGGCCAACTCTGTGGGACCTTATCGGTCGCTGGGATTCGTGCGGTAGCAGGCGGTTCCGGAGGTAATCTGGTCCATTGCCATGTAGGGATTTATAGGTCATAACCAACACTTTGAATTGTGACTGCTATTAGATCCTTCTGGTTTTTGCTACCTGAAGCCAACGCAGCTATAACTGGAATAAATAAATTCCATAGAAACATCACAACTAACTTCCCAAAATATAGCATATATGCATGCAATCAACAATAATAAATAAACAATAAATGTTATATGCAGACCAGTAGAATAGTGATAAGGCATACAAATCTAATACAAATCTAATAAATAAATAAATAAATAAATAAATAAAATAAGTATCGGGAGTATTTGTGTTTTCATAGCTTTAATAAATGACATGAAAATTTAATAAATGACATGAAACGATAAAGCTACAGCTAGATGAACGATTTGGTTCAGAGGAATGATATAATTTTAAAATTACTAATTTCTTAGTCAATAGTCTTGAATCAAGCATAAAAATGCAAACAAACCTATTTATTAGATCACTCTGTGTACTTTGCACTGTGTGTTTTTAGTACTAAAAATGGTTCCTCTTTATTATTGCTGTTTTAATCAAGAGCTTGGTAATTTACCAGGTGTTTCCCCTTGTTCCAATATATTTGCTTTATGTAGTTGTAATATCCTGAACCAACTAATAAAAGCTCCAATTTACTAGGCACAAAGGTTTTATTTAATTTCAGAGCAGGTCATTTTTCATTCATGTTCCCAAAATATATATACAGTATCTTTATTTTCTATTTTTTTGTTTTTTTGTTTAGAGTGGACGGTAAGTTTGATCAATGTAATTTATCTGTCTGTCTGTCTGTCTGTCTGTCTGTCTGTCTGTCTGTCTATCTATCTATCACTTACTTACCTACCTACCTATCTATCTATCAATCCCTCCCTCCCTCCGTCCATCCATCCATCCATCCATCCATCCATCCATCCATCCATCCATCCATCCATCCATCCATCCATCCATCTATCTATCTATCTATCTATCTATCTATCTATCACTTACCTACCTACCTACCTACCTATCCCTCCCTCCCTCCATCTATCCCTCCATCCCTCTGTCTGTCTGTCTGTCTGTCTGTCTGTCTGTCTGTCTGTCTGTCTGTCTGTCTGTCTGTCTGTCTGTCTGTCTGTCTGTCTGTCTATCTATCTATCTATCTATCTATCTATCTATCTATCTATCTATCTATCTATCTATCTATCTATTGGATTTATATGCCGTCCTTATCCAAGGACTCGGGGCGGCTTACACCATATAAAAACAGCAATTACAATAGCTAAATCCAATGAAATTAAAATTAAACAAACAATCTAAAAACCCAAGCTTTGTTAAAAATCAGTCAAACCCATTCAAACAACAATCATACAGACATTTGTCAGCCAGGGGGCTGAGATCTAATCGCCCCAAGCCTGGTGGCATAAGACTCTTGCAGAAGGTGAGGAGAGTGGGGGCAGTACGAATCTCCGGGGGGGGGGGAGCTGATTGCAGAGTGTCGGGGCCACCACAGAGGAGGCTCTTCCACTAGGCTCTGCCAAGCGAGTGTGAGTTTTCCTATGTGGGACAAAGGATGTATATCAGTGGTTCTCCACCTGGGGGTCGGGACCCCTTTGGGGGTCGAGCGACCGTTTCATGGGGTTGCCTAAGACCAGGGGAAAAGACAAATTTCCCACCGTGTTTGGAAGTAAAGCTTCTATTCTGGTGCCTTGGGACATATTTTTGCAATCTGACCACTCAGGCATTTACAATGGGGGTGTCCCTCTGACCTTTCTTCCAATCAGCTTAAAGCTCTGTTGGGAGAATTGGTGCTAGACTTATGGTTGGGGGTCACCACAACACGAGGAACTGAATTGCACACATCCAAACTGGTGAGAAAGCTCGGTAGATTTCACTGCTGGGCAAATTATTTAGGAATAAACTCTCCCTCCACTACTTTGTTATCAGCTAGATATCTGCAGTAATTATTGTTCTAAAAAAATATAACAGCTATGCTAGGCCTGTCTGTGCTGCCTAGTTGGTTTTAATTTGCTGGACTCAGGAACACGCTGACCTCCGTCGAAGGAAGAGGACCATGTCCACTGGAACAAGCTATGATTACAAGTTGTGCACTCTAATAATTGTGCTTTGATTGCTAAGAGGCACGGCCAAGGACTCACTTGCGGAGATTGACTTGAATACTAATATCAAATATCAATAGTAGTATTGGAATACTAATATCAAATGATCTAAGTTGCATTGGTTGCTGATCAGTTTCCGGTCACAATTGAAAGTGTTGGTTATGACCTATAAAGCCCTTCATGGCACCGGACCAGAATATCTCCGGGACCGCCTTCTGCCGCACGACTCCCAGCAACCAGTTAGGTCCCACAGAGTTGGCCTTCTCCGGGTCCCATCGACGAAACAAGGTCATTTGGCGGGACCCAGGGGAAGAGCCTTCTCTGTGGCGGCCCCGACCCTCTGGGACCAGCTCCCCCCAGATATCAGAGTTGCCCCCACC
Organism: Erythrolamprus reginae; assembly: GCF_031021105.1. NCBI lineage: Eukaryota > Metazoa > Chordata > Lepidosauria > Squamata > Dipsadidae > Erythrolamprus > Erythrolamprus reginae. The sequence continues at coordinate 2,498,390 of NC_091954.1, read as the reverse complement.
CCCCTTGCCTTTCGCAAGCTGCTTAAAACAAACCTCTGTCGTCAGGCATGGGGGAATTGAAAAATTTTTCTCCCTTCCCCCTAGGCTTATAGAATTTATACATGGTATGCTTGTCGGTATGATTGGTCTCTTAAATTGGGTTTTTTTAGATTACTTTTTAATATTAGATTTGTTACATTGTTTTTTATTGTTGTTAGCCGCCCCGAGCATACAAATCTAAATAAACTAAACTAAACTAAACTAAGTTCCAAAGCCCACTGCAACAATATCGCCAAAAAGGCTTGTAGAGTTGTTAACCTGATCCTACGCAGCTTCTGCTCAGGCAATCTCACACTACTGACTAGAGCCTACAAAACTTTTGCCAGACCCATCCTTGAATACAGCTCATCTGTCTGGAACCCATACCACATCTCGGACATCAACACCCTTGAAAATGTCCAAAGATACTTCACCAGAAGAGCCCTTCACTCCTCCACTCGAAACAGAAGACCCTACGAAACCAGACTATCAATCCTAGGTCTAGAAAGCTTAGAACTACGTCGCCTAAAAAATGATCTAAGTATTGCCCACAAGATCATATGCTGCAACGTTCTACCTGTCAATGACTACTTCAGCTTCAACCGCAACAACACAAGAGCACGCAACAGATTCAAACTTAATGTTAACCGCTCCAAACTTGACTGCAAAAAATATGACTTCAGCTACCAAGTTGTCGAAGCGTGGAACTCATTACCGGACTCAGTAGTGTCAACCCCTAACCCCCAACATTTTTCCCTTAGACTATCCACGATTGACCTCTCCAGGTTCCTAAGAGGTCAGTAAGGGGCATGCATAAGTGCACCAGTGTGCCTTCCGTCCCCTGTCCAATTGTCTCTCCTTCATCTCATTTATCTTTTTTCCTTTCAAATATGTTCACCTATACTTTTATATCTTTTCTTCTATTCTTTTCTTTATTTATATTATTACATATCTTTCTCTTCAATGTGTATTATGTATTGGGGAAAATAAATAAATAAATAAAAATAGATTGACCTGAATAAACAGTCAGCTTTCAAAATCAAAACTGAATTGGATTTTTGAAAATAAAACCAATTAACGAATTGTGGCACTTTAACCTCTCAATGTCATTTCAATTCTAGAAAAGGGATTGGGTCAGGGGAACAAGGACGTTGATACATTTAGGAAATAACTTTGATAGGAACTTTGATATTTTAGGATTTGGACTTGTTTAATATTTATCGTGTTTTAGTTTAATTTTCTAACACTTATTAAGATGATTTGGGAAACAGAAATTATGTTTAAATGTGTTAGTGTGCTGTTCAGTTATTAGTTGAAAACGTGGAATCTATTATTTATTCATTCATTTATTCATTCATTCATTCATTCATTCATTCATTCATTTATTTAGTCCAATACATAATACACATTGAAGAGAAAGATATGTAATAATATAAGTAAAGAAAAGAATAGAAGAAAAGATATAAAAGTATAGGTGAACATATTTGAAAGGATGTAATGATGTAATGATACAATTCATGAAAAACTTTGCCTTTGCCAACCATAGAATGCAGTTACAAAATTGCTTTGGATATTTTTGTGGAAAAATATTCTACTCTAGATGTAAAAGCCTTTGTAACAACTTGTGTCTTTGAACTGGATCCTCGTTGTCACACTGTAAGGACTGTTCATTGTAAATTTCTGTGATCAAAGAGAGTTAATTTGTTTTCTTAAACCGTGTCTCCCTCCCTCCCTCCCTATATCTGTCTGTCTGTCTGTCTGTCTGTCTTGCCAATCATAAGGGAGAAAAAATTGTGGAGCTTTTTAAAAAAAACCTATACTGTTGGCATGCATACAATATATTCCCTTGCCTACTCTTTTAAGGAGTTGAGTCTCCTGTCCTATTGCTCTCCTATATCTCCTATACCTTTCTTCCATTGAACGGGTCCAAAGACGGGCTACAAGAATGGTGGAAGGTCTTAAGCATAAAGCTTATCAGGAAAGACTTCATGAACTCCATCTGTAGAGTCTGGAGGACAGAAGGAAAAGGGGGGACGTGATCGAAACATTTAAATATGTTAAAGGGTTAAATAAGGTCCAAGAGGGAAGTGTTTTTAATAGGAAAGTGAACCCAAGAACAAGGGAACACAATCTGAAGTTAGTTGGGGGAAAGATCAAAAGCAATGTGAGGAAATATTATTTCACTGAAAGAGTAGTAGATCCTTGGAACAAACTTCCAGCAGGCGTGGTTGGTAAATCCACAGTAACTGAATTTAAACATGCCTGGGATAAACATAGATCCATTGTAAGATAAAATACAGGAAATAGTATAAGGGCAGACTAGATGGACCATGAGGTCTTTTTCTGCCGTCAGTCTTCTAGGTTTCTATGTTTCTAAGGGAAACTAGGATAGATCTATTTCGGCCTTATTTTGGCCTCATCAGCTAGCCATACCCACTGGGACTTATATATATATATATACACTTATATATATATACACAATATACAATATATTCCCTTGCCTACTCTTTTAAGGAGTTGAGTCTCCAGAAGAACAAATAATGGGAAGGTGAAAACTTGGAGTAGCACCGGCCTCCGCTTTCCCGTCCTTCATCCCATCCCAGACTTTTCACAGAGAAGCCTGGCGTCTCAGGAAAGGGTTAAAAATGCTTCCCCATAGCTGCCTCCCCAGCCAGCTTTGTGTATTTAAAGTGAATCAAGGTTTAATTACAAAATGATGACAGTGTCATATGGTTTTGGTGATGGTGCGTAGCATCGGCAGCGCGCGGAAAGAGGCGAGGCTGGGAGTAGCAGTGGAAAAGCTTAAAATGCCAAAGACACTAAAACATCTGTAATTTGCAATTCACCAGTGTTCACTGATTGCTCATGGATTAAAGATTAAAAACTATTCTCTGGCAGATGGGTGCAAGAGAGGAGATTCTTACGAGCACATTTTACATCTGCATTTCATTCTGCTCCCTCTGTAAGAATTGTGGAGGACGGGGAGATAAATTCCAGAGCGGGGATGGGCAGACTGGCAGGGAAAAGGCCGCGTGGACAAGACTTGGCAAGCGCTGGCGTCAGGCAGAGGAATCAGGAAATTGAGGAGAGTCAATATACAGTGGTACCTCTACTTACAAACTTAATTTGTTCCGTGACCAGGGTCTTAAGTAGAAAAGTTTGTAAGAAGAAACAATTTCTCCCATAGGAACCAATGTAAAAGCAAATAAGGCGTGCGATTGGGGAAACCACAGGGAGGGTGGAGGCCCTGTTTCCTCCCAGGAGATTCCTAGAGAGGCCCCACGGAGGCTTCTCCCCACATTTTCTGGCCCTGTTTCCTACAAGGAGATTCCTAGAGAGGACTCACGGAGGCTTCTCACCGCCTTTTGTGGCCCTGTTTCCTCCCAGGAGATTCCAAGAGAGGCCCCACGGTGGCTTCTTCCTGCCTTTTCCATCCATGTTTCCTCCCAGGAGATTCCTAGACAGGCCCCACAGAGGCCTCTCCCCTCCCTTTCCGGCTCTGTTTCCTCCCAGGAGATTCCTAGAGAGGCCCCACAGAGGCTCCTCCATGTCTTTCCCAGCCCTGTTTTCTTCCAGGAGATTCCTAGAGAGGCCCCATGGAGGCTTCTCCCCACCTTTTCCGGCCCTGTTTCCTCCCAGGAGATTCCTAGAGAGCCCCCACAGAGGCTTCTTCATGCCCTTTCCAGCCCTGTTTCCTCCCAGGAGATTCCTAGAGAGGCCCCACAGAGGCTTCTCCCTGCCCTTTCCGGCCCTGTTTCCTCCCAAAGAGATTCCTAGAGAGGCCCCACAGAGGCTACTGCATGTCTTTCCTGACCCTGTTTCCTCCCAGGAGATTCCTAGAAAGGCCCCATGGAGGCTTCTCCCTGCTCTTTCCGGCTCTGTTTCCTCCCAGGAGATTCCTAAAGAGGCCCCATGGAGGCTTCTCTCTGCCTTTTCCGGTTACAGTTTTGGAGGCTCAGGTTTGTAAGTGGAAAATGGTTCTTGAGAAGAGGCAAAAACATCTTGAACATCCGGTTGTTATCTAGAAAAGTTCATAAGTCGAGGCGTTCTTAGGTAGAGGTACCAGTGTATATGCCATTCCCTGCCCTCCTAGGCTTGCTTGGACCATCTCTTTGACAAGAAGTGGAAAAAAATGACAGAACCTCTACACTATTTTCCCAACCTCTGCACATCAAACTTCATTTGCCAAGAATGCCTACATACCGGCTGGCAAATATACAAGAAAAGGCCATTTATGATAAGACGCAGATAAACAGGTCTAAGAAATCGGATGTTTGCAAATTGTAAGAATTGACTTCATGTATCTCTGTCAAACTAATGAGCAGTTTGGAATATCTGTAATTTTATTGTGATGCAGTTACAAATGAAGAAATTGATCAAGTGCACTCCCACATCCACAGTTTAAGAGGAATTCTGTTAAGAACGCACACTTTAAAATAATATACATCTGGCAGATTTGATTGTAAATTGTGCAGGGTATTCAGATCAATGTAGAAAAACGAGGGAGTAGATTTATAGTAGATTACATGCAAAAATAAACACGGACTAAAAATATGTCTTGTTTGGCATCTTAATTATTATCGTATTTATTTTAGCATGATAAATCCCTTGCAAAAGTTCAATTTTCAACAGAGAAAATGAAATTCCCCAGCACAGATTAGTGAAATGCCTGGCATTTTACTGGTTTTTCATAATGAACTACAGTATTTATATCTTCCTTGTTTTTTGATAATTGTTAATACTTCCTGATTTAACTAGTATTAAAAATAAGCTAAGATTTTTTTTTAGCTAATTCACAAGATGGAAAAAAAAAACGCACCAGCGTTCTTAGGGAGTCAGGTGCTTTATTGAATAGGGAGAATCACAATTCAAATAAGAAAAACTGGAAGACATAAATTTCCATAAATGTGCCTATTTATCGATGCTAATCAGCGCTCTGCTAATGTTGAAAAGATTTTTCAAAGATAGAACAGTGAAACTGCTTTCAGTAATTCTTGTTTCCCTATTGTGCAGTACATTATGTGCAAAATATATATATATATATTTTTGCAATCGTTCCCTTTATCTATCAAGCAGGAAGTGGAGAAATAAACAAATAGGATCAGCTCTATAAATTAGAAGAACAGATAATATTCATGGGCAGCAGAGCCTTTGCAACCTCCAAATCAGACGTTGGTCACCGCACCTCAAGAAGGATAGAATGGAACTGGGAAAGGTGCAAAAAAGGGCAACAAGAATGATCAAGGAAATGGAGCCCCTCCCTTAGGAAACCAGGTTACAACGCCTCGGTCTCTTCAGCCTTTAAAGACGGCATTTAAGGGGTGACTTGATCGAAGGGTATAAAATCCTGCCTGGGATAGAAAAGCACACTGTGGGTGTGGTTTATTTTGTGGGTGTGGCTTCATGGTCATGTGACCAGGTAGGAGTGGCTTGTCGGCCATGTGACTAGATGGGAGTGGCTTGACAACCCTGTGGCTTGACCAAGGATTTTCCAAGACCCTCAAAACAATCCCCATATCAATGGACACAAAACAAGAAGGTCATCGAATCCACCCACATCCTAGAAGTGAGAAGCTACAGAACAATGAAAGGACAGAATAGAATAGAATAGAATAGAATTTTTATTGGCCAGGTGTGATTGGACACACAAGGAATTTGTCTTGGTGCACATGCTCTTAGCATACATAAAATAAAAAAATATACATTTGTCAAGAATCATGTGGTCCAACAGTTAATGATTGTCAGAGGGGTCAAATAAGCAATGAAGAAGTAATATTAATAAAAATCCTAGGATATACGCAACAAGTTACAGTCATACAGTCAACATGGGAGGAAATGGGTGAAAGGAATGATGAGAAAAACTACCGTGTTTCCCCGAAAGTAAGACAGTGTCTTACTTTCTTTTTATCCCCAAAAGCCCCACTATGTCTTACTTTCAGGGTATGTCTTATATTGGAGGCGAACGGGGAGGCGACCGGCGGCGAACGGGAGAAGCCGGCGCTGCTGCTGCTTCGGAGCCGCTCGCGGGCAGAGAGCGAACGAGAAACTTTCCCCGGATCTTTTTTCCCAGCGACGCGATCTGGAGGAGGAGAGATCCTGCACCCAACATTTATATTTAAATGTTTCGATCATGTCCCCCCTTTTCCTTCTGTCCTCCAGACTCTACAGATTGAGTTCATGAAGTCTTTCCTGATATGTTTTATGCTTAAGACCTTCCACCAATTTTGTAGCCAGTCTTTGGACCCCTTCAATTTTATTCTAACTGTTAGGAAAAAAATTCTTGGTTAGCTTCCATCCATTGCTTCTTGTGCTACTTTCAGGTACTTTGGAAAATAAGTTGACCCCCTCCTTTTTGTAGTAGCCTCTCAAACACTGGAATATTGCTATCATGTCCCCCTAGTCCTTGTTTTCATTAAACTAAACATATCCAGTTCCAGTAATCGTTCTTTGTATATTTAACCTCCAGTCCCCTAATCATCTTTATTGTTCTTCTCTGCACTCTTTCTAGAGTCTCAACATCTTTTTCATATTCTGGTGACCAAAACTGGATCTAGAATTCTGAGTGTGTTTTTACAAAAGCATTATACGAGGGTCACCAAGAAAGCAATGCACCTTTCCCCCTTTCACATATTTAAATGTTTCTATCGTGTCCCCCCTTTTCCCTTCTGTCCTCCAGACTATACAGATGGAGTTCATGAAGTCTTTCCTGATACAATCTCCTGATCTCCTGATACTTTTCCAAGACACTTTTGTTTGTAGCAAAATCACAGGCTTTGGGGTTTTTAAACGCTTTCGGGAAGAACGCAGAGGCTGCCCAAAGAGGACGCCCTACATTTTCTTTCAACATCTTTCCGTGTAAATTGGGGGCTCTGTGGTGGAGCTCCATTTTTGCTACCCCACTGTGCCCCCCCTGTCAGGGCAATAGCCCACCCCTGGTTGTTACAGTTTTTGATTTTTAAAGAAGATACCTATGGCAAATACCTGAAATATATATATATAAGGAGCTGTGATGTTCCTTCAATACACCAGGGTGATTCGACACAAAAATATGTAACCCTTCCCTAGTGCAGAGGTGAAGGGATTGGATACTGTAGCCTAGAGGATAATTCTCTGCCTTACAAGGCAAAGGTTGCAGGTTCAAGTCCCAGTGGGTATGGCTAGCTGATGAGGCCAAAATAAGACCGAAATAGATCTATCCTAGTCTCCCTTAATTTTCAAATTCAGCAAAAAAACAAACAAACCATGTGACATATATATATATGACAGTCTTGGTATATTCGGGTTTCTTCCTGTGTAGGATTCCTACACGGGAAGAAACCTGAATATACCAAGACAGTCATACCTGTACCCGTGAAAATCTACGAAAACACACACACACACACACACACACACACACACACACACACACATATATATATAAAAATAAAAAATTGTAAATATTTGCAGGTCTTTGAATGCCCCTCCCATTTTTCACTTTGCTAAATATATCTGGGTAGCTCTGTGAAGTGATGTAAACCTCAGAGGCAAACAAGGCAAGTAGAAATAATGTTTGCAGGCATCAATCATTTTTATAACTTCAGCTAATCAGACTCCATGGTTTTATGCCTGCTACGAGTTCTTTCTCTCCCTCTTCTCTCATTCTGTTGCTCTCAATGAGAGCTCCTCATGTGTGTAAACCATTAAAAGAAAAATGGATAATAAAACTACAGATGGACAGCCTAATCCTGAACAGGCCTGAATGATTTCAGATTTAGATGACTGTGTTTAGGTATGTCTAATTTGTTCAGGATCGGATTGGTAGCTAACAAGAAATAATGTCGATTTCAAGGATCCACTGGCCAAAGAGCCAATTTATCATGTTGCACATCTATATATATACATTTACATTTAGATAGATAGATAGATAGATAGATAGATAGATAGATAGATAGATAGATAGATTAGAGAGAGAGGGAGAAAGAAAGAAAGAGAGAAGGAGCAATAATAAAGATAGATAGATAGATAGATGAGAGAGAGAGAGAGAGAAAGAAAGAGAGAAGGAGCAATAATAGAGATAGATAGATAGATAGATAGATAGATAGATAGATGAGAGAGAGAGAAACAGAGAAGGAGCGATAATAGAGATAGATAGATAGATGAGAGAGAGAGAAAGAAAGAGAGACGGAGCAATAATAGAGATAGATAGATAGATAGATAGATAGATAGATGAGAGAGAGAGAAAGAAAGAAAGAGAGAAGGAGCAATAATAGAGATAGATAGATAGATAGATAGATAGATAGATAGATAGATGAGAGAGAGAGAAAGAAAGAAAGAAAGAGAGAAGGAGCAATAATAGAGATAGATAGATAGATAGATAGATGAGAGAGAGAGTGAAAGAAAGAGAGAAGGAGCAATAATAGAGATAGATAGATAGATGAGAGAGAGAAAGAAAGAGAGAAGGAGCAATAATAGAGATAGATAGATAGATAGATGAGAGAGAGAGAGAAAGAAAGAGAGAGAGAAGTAGCAATAATAGAGATAGATAGATAGATAGATAGATGAGAGAGAGAAAGAAAGAGAGAGAGAAGGAGCAATAATAGAGATAGATAGATAGACAGACAGACAGACAGACAGACAGATAGATAGATAGATAGATAGATGAGAGAGAGAGAGAGAGAGAAACAGAGAAGGAGCGATAATAAAGATAGATAGATAGATAGATAGATAGATAGATAGATAGATAGATGAGAGAGAGAGAGAAAGAAAGAAAGAAAGAAAGAGAGAAGGAGCAATAATAGAGATGGATAGATAGATAGAGAGATAGATGAGAGAGAGAGAGAAAGAGAGAAGGAGCGATAATAGAGATAGATAGATAGATAGATGAGAGAGAGAAAGAAAGAGAGAAGGAGCAATAATATAGATAGATAGATAGATAGATAGATAGATGAGAGAGAGAGAAAGAAAGAAAGAAAGAAAGAGAGAGAGAAGGAGCAATAATAGAGATAGATAGATAGATAGATAGATGAGAGAGAGAAAGAAAGAGAGAAGGAGCAATAATAGAGATAGATAGATAGATAGATAGATAGATGAGAGAGAGAGAAAGAAAGAAAGAAAGAAAGAGAGAAGGAGCAATAATAGAGATAGATAGATAGATAGATAGATGAGAGAGAGAGAGAAAGAAAGAGAGAAGGAGCAATAATAGAGATGGATAGATAGATAGATAGATAGATAGATAGATAGATAGATAGATAGATAGATAGATAGACAGACAGACAGACTGTATATAATTTACATGATTACATATTTTTGCTGATAAGTGAAAAGGAAAGCAAAATTTGCTTCCTCCCATATTTGGGAATACCAGGATAATGTCGACAGAAAATCAACCATTTGGCTCTTCCCTGGTAAAAGCTGATTTGGAGGCGAGCCTGTAGCACAGAGGTTAATATCTTGCCTTGCATGCAGCAGGATACAGGTTCAAATCCTAGTAGGGTATGTCTGTCTGATGAGACCATAACAAGAATATATTTATAACAGACTCCCTTCCTTTTCACTTATCAGCAAGAATATGTAACCATGTAAATGAGAGTTTGTCGACTATAAAACTTGCTGGCTGGGGAATTCTGGGAGTTGAAGTCCAAATATCTTCAAGTTGCCAAGGTTGGGAAACACTGGACTAGACATACCCAGTTCCTGAAGCTATTCATCACATATTTTAGCCTGTAGTGTCCTAATCATCTCTATTGGTTCTCCGCAGCCTGGACATCTTTTCTGTATCGCTTCTGAACAAGTTATTTAAGTCACGGCCTGATAGGATGAACACATTCTTGGTTGCAATAGATTGAGGATTTATGTCTGGTTTTGCCATGGAAATTTCCTTAAACGCCCTTGGAGATAATCATTGTTGGAGAATGACAGAAAGAGTGCGATTTTAATTATTCTCTAAAGGTCTCACAGGCCACTGAACATAGGCCTCTTCTGAAAAAAGTGTATGGAGTTATAAATAATTTTGGATTTTTCCACTTATATCGGAATGTTTTCCTCTGCTCAATCCTATGACGGGGTTCTTGGGGGATCCACTTTATCCTTCTCCGATGCGACAATCATCAAAGCAATAAAGATTTGGATAGAGATGTTCTTGCTACACGAACTGATCCAGAGGTGAATTGTCACCAGTTCCGCCCAGTTTGGGTATACTGGTAGCTGGGGTCGCTGGTGATTAAGAGAATTGGTAGTGGTAGTCAGGACAGCATCGTTTTATTTTATTTTTTTAACCCTCTGCATATGCACAAAGCCTTCTGTGCAACTTATACAACAGTGGCACACATGAGAGAGAAGCGAGCGCACAAATGCAAAACACACACTCCTGGTTTGTTAAGGAAGGTAAGTAGATTTCATCACTGCATTTATTTATTTATTTAATTTATTTATTTATTCTTTGTCCAATATACAATATATATGGAAGAGAATAGACATTAAGTAATATATATAACAATAGAAAGTAAAAAAGAAGAGAAGTAGATGGGAGGGAGAGAATATATATGATATAAGAGATAAGGAGAGAATATATATGATATATATATATAGATAAAGAGAGAATATATATGATATATGAGATAAGGAAAGACAATTGGACAGGGTATGATAGGCACATCTGTGCACTTATATACGCCCCTTACTGACCTCTTAGGAACCTGGAGAGGTCAATCGTGGAGAGTCTAAGGGAGAAGTATTGGAGGTTGGGAGTTGACACTATTGAGTCCGGTAATGAGTTCCACGCTTCGACAACTCGATTGTTAAAGCCATATTTTTTACAGTCAGGTTTGGAGCGGTTAATATTAAGTTTGAATCTGTTGTGTGCTCTTGTGTTGTTGTGGTTGAAGCTGAAGTAGTCGTTGACTGGAAGGACGTTGCAGCATATGATCTTGTGGGCAATACTTAAATCGTGTTTTAGGTGCTGCAGTTCTAAGCTTTCAAGACCCAGGATAGATAGTCTATTTTCATAGGGTATTCTGTTTCGAGTGGAGGAGTGAAGGGCTCTTCTGGTGAAATATCTTTGGACGTTTTCGAGAGTGTTGATGTCTGAGATGTGGTATGGGTTCCAGACAGATGAGCTGTATTCGAGAATGGGTCTGGCATAGGTTTTGTAGGCTCTAGTCAGTAGTGTGAGATTGCCAGAGCAGAAGCTACGTAGGATCAGGTTAACAACTCTGGAAGCCTCTTTGGCGATATTGTTGCAGTGGGCTTTAGCACTTAGGTCATTTGATATTAGTATTCCAAGGTTTAGATCCCTTGCTTAGATTCCCACTGAAGAGAAAATATCAGCTACCGTATTTTTCGGAGTATAAGATGCATACTTAGGGAAGCCCATGATTGCTCTCGCAGCTGCATTCTGCATGACCTGAAGTCTCCGGACAGTCTTCAAAGGTAGCCCCATGTAGAGAGCGTTACAGTAGTCGAACCTTGAGGTGATGAGGGCATGAGTGACTGTGAACAGTGAGAATATTATAAGAGAGCGCATGTCACAGGGAAGCATTGGCAGATTAAGACATGTAGAGTGTGTCTTGTCATCTGCATGGTTATTTTTTTTAACAGAGCCTGTCAAACCAGTCTATCTCTCTGTTCCACCAAGCAAAGAATGATGAGACACAGCGGGAGAAAGATCAATGAGAAGAAGAGGGCAGCGTGGCAGATTTAATTAATGATTGTATATTAAAATGTTTGTTTACAGAAATGAACAGGATACTAGAGGTCTGGTGTTAATTAATTTACAGTATTTTTCTCTTGGTTCCTTCTGCTGTGTCAGCAGTTGTAGAGATGGCTCAAGGCAGATAAGTCACTTTAGATGTTAGCATCTTTTTCTTTTTTTTTTGAGAACCACTGGAAGGTTGATCGAAATCCACATGTAATGGGATTTGGTGGAAATGTGACAAAAGGAATTTCGTTTATGAGGTTTCTTATATATTGTGCAAGTGTCTAGGAATCTGCTCTTGCAGACTTGCAAATAAAATCAATATGTAAACAATATCGCCAAAAAAGCTTCTAGAGTTGGTAACCTGATCCTACGTAGCTTCTGCTCTGGCAATCTCACACTACTCACAAGAGCCTACAAAACTTTTGCCAGACCGATCCTAGACTACTGCTCATCTGTCTGGAACCCATACCACATCTCGGACATCAACACCCTTGAAAATGTCCAAAGATATTTCACCAGAAGAGCTCTTCACTCCTCCACTTGAAACAGAAGACCCTACGAAAATAGACTAACAATCCTGGGCCTAGATAGCCTAGAACTACGACGCCTAAAACACGATCTGAGTATTGCCCACAAGATCATATGCTGCAATGTCTTACCGGTCAATGACTACTTCAGCTTCAACCGCAACAACACAAGAGCATGCAACAGATTCAAACTTAATACGAACCGCTCCAAACTTGACTGTAAAAGATATGATTTCAATAATCGAGTTGTCGAAGTGTGGAACTCATTACCGGACTCAATAGTGTCAACCCCTAACCCCCAACATTTCTCCCTTAGACTCTCCATGATTGACCTCTCCAGGTTCCTAAGAGGCCAGTAAGGGGCGTACATAAGTGCACTGGTGTGCCTTTTGTCCCCTGTCCAATTGTCTTTCCTTTCTCTCACTTATCATATATATTTTCTTTCTTTCATATATCCTCTCCTCTAAGTTCACTTTTACCCTTATATATATTACTACGTCTAATTTTCTTCCTATGTATTTGTGTATTGGACAAATAAATAAATAAATAAATAAAAATTACATCACTTCTTTTTCTGCAAACTTTAGGCACACTATACTCTATTAACAATAACTGCAGTCAACAAAAATTATAACAACAACAACAATAATAATATGGACACCAGAAAGTAATGCACCACATTTTTTTCTTCAACAATTATTTATTGAACACAATGAAAGTTACACACGAGAAAGAATGAAGTTTCTTCTACACTCCCTAATTTTCCATGTAATCTCCGTCCTGTTCTATCACCTTCCTCCAGCGAGACCCAAGGGCGTGTAGGCCCTGTCGGTACCCTTTCTGCACCGAACCGTCTTCTAATGGCCTCACCCCTCTGTGCCCAGCGACTAACCGTATTTCTGTCGACTGCAGATTCTCCATAAACTGTACACAATCGTTTGTGAATGTTCCCAACAGTTTCTTTCTCTGCGGTGAGAAATTCAATGATGACACATTGCTTGTAAAGTACGTCAATTACAGACACCATTTCGAAACACTGCTGCAGCTACACTACCTGTCTGACAAACACAAAATTTACACACGCACTCCTGACAATTCAAATAATATATATCTAAAGTTTCGCATTTGTACCATTAATTGTAGGCTGAGGGAGGGGGAATGGTGCATTGTTTTCTTGGCGACCTTGGTAAAAACACACTTGGAATAAAGGATTCAGTTTTGGTCACCAGAATATGAAAAAGATGTTGAGACTCTAGAAAGAGTGCAGAGAAGAACAATAAAGATGATTAGGGGACTGGAGGTTAAACATACAAAGAACGATTACTGGAACTGGATATGTTTAGTTTAATGAAAACAAGGACTAGGGGGACATGATAGCAATATTCCAGTATTTGAGAGGCTACTACAAAAAGGAGGGGGTCAATTTATTTTCCAAAGTACCTGAAACAATGGATGGAAGCTAACCAATAATTTTTTTCCTAACAGTTAGAATAAAATTGAACGGGTCCAAAGACGGGCTACAAAATTGGTGGAAGGTCTTAAGCATCAAACTTATGAGGAAAGACTTCACGAACTCAATCTGTATAGTCTGGAGGGCAGAAGGGAAAGGGGGGACACGATCGAAACATTTAAATATGCTAACCCTAACCCTAACCCTATCAATCCTGGGTCTTGAAAGCTTAGAACTGCGGCGCCTAGAACATGATTTAAGTATTGCCCACAAGATCATATGCTGCAACGTCCTTCCGGTCAACGACTACTTCAGCTTCAACCGCAACAACACGAGAGCACACAAAAGATCCAAACTTAATATTAACCGCTACAAACTTGACTGTAAAAAATATGACTTTAACAATCGAGTTATCGAAGCGTGGAACTCATTACCGGACTCAATAGTGTCAACTCCCAACCCCCAACACTTCTCCCTTAGACTCTCCACGATTGACCTCTCCAGGTTCCTAAGAGGCCAGTAAGGGGCGTATATAAGTGCACTGATGTGCCTATCGTCCCCTGTCCAATTGTCTTTCCTTATCTCATATATCATATATATTCTCTCTTTATCTATCTATCTATCTATCTATCTATCTATCTATCTATCTATCTATCTATCTATCTATCTATCTATCTATCTATCTAATATATATATATATCATATATATTCTCTCCTTATCTCTTATATCATATATATTCTCTCCCTCCCATCTACTTCTCTTCTTTTTTACTTTCTATCGTTATATATATTACTTAATGTCTATTCTCTTCCACATATATTGTATATTGGACAAAGAATTAAAAAAAAAAATAAGGTTCAAGAGGGAAGTGTTTTTAATAGGAAAGTGAACCCAAGAACAAGAGGGCACAATCTGAAGTTAGTTGGGGGAAAGATCAAAAGCAACATGAGAAAATATTATTTGACTGAAAGAGTAGTAGATGCTTGGAACAAACTTCCAGCAGACGTGGTTGGTAAATCTACAGTAACTGAATTTAAACATGCCTGGGATAAACATAGATCCATCCTAAAATAAAATACAGGGAGTAGTATAAGAGCAGATTAGATGGACCATGAGGTCTTTTTCTGCCGTCAATCTTCTATGTTTCTAATAATTAATCAGTGGAACAACTTGCCTCCAGAAATTGTGAATGCTACAATATTGGCAGTTTTAAAGATGAGATTGGACAACCTTTCCTGCCGGGGCAGGAAGTTGAAAGAGGACATCTAAAGTCCCTTCCAAATCTGTTATTCTGTTATTCCCTTAATTTGCCCTCAGTGGAGGCTTCACCGTCTATCTACATAATCCCACTGTGTCTTTTTCAAACAGCTGAATTCAACTTTCCCTTATGTATTATTAACTGGAAGATTTGGGAGCATCCCATACGACCATTGTCACT
This sequence comes from Erythrolamprus reginae, assembly GCF_031021105.1. Taxonomy (NCBI): domain Eukaryota; kingdom Metazoa; phylum Chordata; class Lepidosauria; order Squamata; family Dipsadidae; genus Erythrolamprus; species Erythrolamprus reginae. Next base: position 2,483,282 of record NC_091954.1, on the reverse strand, counting down.
GCCCCCGTGGAAATGAAGCAATCAGATTGCTAACCTCTGTTATGTTCTTTTGTAATTTCTGTAGGGATGAATGATTAAGGTTTATAACCCCTTTTAACTCAATTTCCCAGAAGAATTCTCAAGTGATATTAACTTTTTTTTATTAGATGGATGTTAATAGAAGTGTGACATTAACTTTTGCCAAATTCTTAGCTCAGTTGTACAGATTTGTACACATATGACCTGAGGTTGACAATTATTTTATATTCTTCATTTTATCTAGTTTTGGTGTGTCTAATTTTGTGCTATTATATGTTGTCATTATTCATTTGCCTCTGGTACCAATGTTTCTAGTTTTTTCCCTCTCTCTTTTTTTCCAATTTTTCTCCTTAGGCCATCATTTATTTTTCAAAAGTGTTAGCTTGCAGGTTTTACTACTACTGATGCTGCTGCTACTACTCTTACTACTACTACCCAGTACTACATTAGTAGTTGTTGTCATCATCAGTCACTATCAAAATCATTCTTATCTTCATAGCAATCTCCTTCCTTTCTCTATTAAATATCCACGTATATAATTTTGCTGAGCCCTCTTATCTGTTGCCTATATAGAAAATCTATGATTCTGTACAAACTTTATCATTATCAGCAATGATAATTGAGCTCAAGGCTCATGAGTTAATTAGGGCATCCGTCGGAACCCTTACAGCTTGATGGATGTAAAAGTATCTACCAAATTGATAATAACAACTAAACATTGAAATTAATCAGTTTATAGGAGAAATAATGCCTTTGGAGCACTGGTGCAGGTTTTTTTTGTCAATTAGAGCCTGGAGAATCCCAAATGGGCGTCCTCCTCGATCCACAGCTGACATTGGACCATCATCTTTCGGCTGTGGCAAGGGGGGCGTTTGCCCAGGTTCGCCTGGTGCACCAGTTGCGGCCCTATCTGGACAGGGAGCCTCTACTCACAGTTGCTCATGCCCCCATCACCTGCTGTACGCCTTCCCACCAGTATGTCTCATCCCCAAAGTGATCACCAAGCTGATAGCGGAAGGAGCAGAAGTCTGGTGCACCAGTTGCGGCCCTACTTGGACAGGGAGTCATTGCTCACAGTTGCTCATGCCCTCATCACCTCGAGGTTCGATTACTGCAACGCTCTCTACATGGGGCTACCTCTGAAAAGTGTTCGGAAACTTCAGATCGTGCAGAATGCGGCCGCGAGAGCCATCGTGGGGCTTCCTAGATTCGCCCACATTTCTGCAACACTCCGTGGCCTGCACTGGCTGCCGATCAGTTTCCGGTCACAATTCAAAGTGTTGGTCATGACCTTTAAAGCCCTACATGGCAGTGGACCAGAATACCTCCGGAACTGCCTTCTACCGCACAAATCCCGGCGGCTGATAAGGTCCCACAGAGTTGGCCTTTTCCGAGTCCCATCGACCAAACAATGTTGCTTGGCAGGCCCCAGGGGAAGAGCCTTCTCTGTGGCGGCCCCGGCCCTGTGGAATCAACTCCCCCCAAAGATTAGAATGGCCCCCACCCTCCTTGTCTTTCGCAAATTACTTAAGACCCACCTATATCGCCAGGCATGGGGGAACTAAGACATCCTCCCCCAGGCTTTTATATTTTATGTTTGGTATGTATGTGCTGTATGGTTTTAATTGCTGGGGTTTTATATATGTTTTTTAATATTGGATTTGTTTTACTGCTATACAGTGGTCCCTCGATCATCGCGAGGGTTCCGTTCCAGGACCCCAAGCGATGATCGATTTTTCGCGAAGTAGCGGTGCGGAAGTAAAAACACCATCTGCGCATGCGCAGATGGTGTTTTTACTTCCACCGCCGCCCGCCCTTCGCCCGCCCACCCCGTTGCTCGCGCCTGGGGTTTCCCCGCGCGCGTGCCGCCCGCCCGCCCACGCTGTTGCTGGGGCCGCTTCCCAGCTGGGGAGCGGAGCTGGGGTTTCACCAAGCGCGCGCGCGTTGCTGGGGCCACTTCCCAGCTGGGGAGCGGAGCTGGGGTGTCCCCAAGCGCGCGCGCACCGCCCGCCCGCCCACGCTGTTGCTGGGGCCGCTTCCCAGCTGGGGAGCAGAGCTGGAGTTTCCCCAAGCGCGCGCGTGTTGCTGGGGCCGCTTCCCAGCTGGGGAGCGGAGCTGGGGTGTCCCCAAGCGCGCGCGCGTTGCTGGGGCCGCTTCCCAGCTGGGGAGCGGAGCTGGGGTGTCCCCAAGCGCGTGCGCACTGCCCGCCCGCCCACCCACGCTGTTGCTGGGGCCGCTTCCCAGCTGGGGAGCGGAGCTGGGGTTTCCCCAAGCGCGCGCGCACCGCCCGCCCGCCCACGCTGTTGCTGGGGCCGCTTCCCAGCTGGGGAGCGGAGCTGGGGTGTCCCCGCGCATGCCGCCCGCCCGCCCACGCCGTTGCTCGCGCTGCCGCTGGGGTCTTACCGG